>NW_027555958.1:172808908-173078908 GCF_003287225.1 Phascolarctos cinereus
AAAAGGTAGACTAATGAGCCAGCAGATAGGGAAGAAATTGAAAATAAGTGAAAGAGTAGAGATGACAGAGGAGGCAATTTGTTAGAAAAGTTCAGATATAATGGGATCACTTGAATAGACGGATTAGTCTTAGTAAGGAGTAAGGCTACTTCACCATTTGAGACAAGGTTGAAGGAGGAGTTAGTGACAAAAGGCATCTGAGTGATAGAGATGGGAAAAGAGGAAGAAGAAATTCATGGTGAATGTCCTCATTTTTTTCTGTGAATTATTAGGCAAAGTTTTTAGATGAAAGAGTTGGGGAAGGCTGAGCCATTGTGGGTTAGAGAAGAAATGAAAAAGTTTGGAAGACCTTATGTGAAAAGTGTGATAGCGAGTACACAAGGGAGGCATAATAGGATTGCCTAGCAGCAGTGAGGTTCCAGTTGAGGTTGCGCAACATAAATTTGTAGTGAATTCAGCCAAAATGATTTTTCCATCTTCATTCGTCAACACATGTGTAGGTGTGAATAGTGGGTGTGAGACAAGGCTCTGGCTTGGTTGGGCATAATTGGCAATATGATAAGGATGCAAGGGATTCAAGAGAAGAAGACAGTACAGAGTTGAATTGCTTCATGAAGCAGTCAAGAATAGAGAAGAATGGTTAGAATAGGTGAAATGACTTGGTTAAGAATTAAGGAATTGTGGGCAGGTAGATGGTGCAGTGGATAGAGCTCCGGCCTTGGAGTCAGGAATACCTGAGTTCAAATCCAGCCTCAGAAACTTGACACTTACTAGCTTTGTGACCATGGGCAAGTCACTTAACCCCGATTGCCTCAAAAGGATTAAGGAATTGAGGGATTACAAGTCACAGTATTGATAAATAATACGGTTTTATAAGGGAAGGCAGAGGGAGGAGAAAGTCAATAGATTATGGTTGGATAAAGAGATTTTAGAATTCTCAAACATAGAAGTAATACATTTGCAGGTGATGACAACATCAAGGGTATGACCATCTTTGTGTATGGCTGTGCTGGGATGGAGGAGTAGCTCATGGTAAGTGAGTAGGTTGAGGAAATGACTGGTTAGGGTTTTTTTGAGAAAGAGTCAACATATATGTTATAGTTCCCTAGTATGGGAGAAGAAGTTGGAGAGGAGAAAAAAACAAACAAACAAACATGTACCAAGTACAAAGCTCACTGAATAAAAAAGAATGCCCTGGCCAGAGGGTTGGGGGGGGGTAGACAACAGCTATCAGGATTTTGATTAGGTGGTAGACATGAATAGCAAGGACCTCAAAGGAGGAGATATTTTCATTTGATAGAGGTAGAAATAGGGCCTGAAGGTGGAGATGGTAAATGAAGAGTATTTCAACCACCCTCTCCCAGACCAGAAACCACAGAAAATGAGTGAAGGTACAGCCAGTAATGAAAAGAGTGATCATGAAAACTGCATCATTAGTAGAGACAGGTTTCAATGAAAGCTAATAGATAAAAGTGGGACAGGGGAAAAAAAAAATTTGATGAAAAGAAGTTTGTTACCTCTGGAGCAAGCATTCCAGAGGGCACAGTGAAAGGTCTGGGTAATGTTTGGTTGAAACTTGCAGTGAGAGAATTGAAGGAATTGAGGATGCAGAATCAGGTGGCTGAGGGTGGGAGATGGAGTTTATATGATTATCTACAGGATTTCAGATCTACAAACATGTGAAGTATATGATCAGGGGTGAGAATACTCATCATTAGTGGAGGGCACCACTCCTCTACCCAAAGGAGGTTGGAAATTAATCTGGAGGCAAGTACAATATGAGATGAGAGGCACATAATGAGATAGTCAAATGGGAATCCCTGTTTCATAAATACTATTCCTTCCAAAGCCTAGAGATTGGGCAGGAAAGGAACACAGCTAAAGATGGAAATTAAGCCTGCACAGAAGAAGAAAGAAATTCTTTTCTCCACCAGATTTCCTTATCCACTTACCTCAAAGGATCAATGGAAAAAGAGATAGAAGACATGACATCAGAGAGTAGGTTGTTCCTCTTTGCACCAGAGGTTTTCCATATCCCAATAGGGAGACTGAGCTGACAGTAGTAACTGGTAGTTGTCTTGTGCTATCATAGATGGTAATCACAGTTTTGGTATAGGTGGACTGGCCTAACTTCTTGCAAACTTCCTTCAGGGAAATCTATTCCCAGCAGGAAATGTTAGGCATGAAGCCTTCCCATGGTTTGAAGTCTGCTCACCTGAGAAGGCTGGTAATGATACCGTAGAAACTGAATGCACATTTTAGAATGAATTTCTATGACTTATGAATTATTTCTACCTCTAGGAATTAACTGTGTTGTGCCTACAAGAGGAAACTTAGATTGCATTAATAGAAGCACAATGTCTAGAATGAGGAATTTTATAGTCTTATAATGTGCTGTGGTCAGAACACTTGCGGGGTATTTTTCTTTCTTTTCAATTTTTTTTAAATATAAATTTATTTATTTGTAGTTTTCAATATTTACTTACACAAGATTTTGAGTTCCAAATTTTCACCCCATCTCACCCCTCCCCCCACCCCAAGATGGCATACATTCTGAATATCCCTTCCCCTAGTCTGTCTTCTCTTCTATCTCTCCACCCCCTTCTCTTATCCCCTTCCCTTTCTATTTTCCTGTAGGGCAGGATAGATTTCTGTACCCCATTTCCTGTATTTCTTATTTCCCAGTATCATATGAAAACATTTATTTTAAACATATGTTTTTAAAATTTTAGGTTTCAAATTTTCTCCCTTCCTCCCCACCCACCCTCATTGAAAAGGCAAACAACACAATATAGGTTACACATGTGCAGTTATGCAAAACACTTCCATGGTAGACATGTTGTAAAAAACTAACTCTATTTCCCTTAATCCTATCCTGCCCTCCCATTTATTCTATTCTTTCTTTTGACCCTGTCCCTCCACAGAAGCATTTGCGTCTGATTACCCCGTTTCCCAATCTGCCCTCCTCTCTATCATCTCCCTGCTCTCTTGCCCACTTCTCCCCCTATTTTCCTGTAGAGTAAGACAGATTTCCATACCCAATTGGGTGTGTATGTTATTCCCTCCATAAGCCAAAGCCTATGAGAATAAGATTCACTCATTCCCTCTCACCTTCCCCCGTTGTCCCTCCACTGTAAGAGCCTTTTCTCTTCTTTTTTTTTTGGGGGGTGGAGATAATTTACCCCATTCTACCTCTCCCTTTCTCCTTCTCCTAGTATAATCCTCTCTCATGCCTTAATTTTATTCTCCAGATATGACCCTTCAATCTTTAACTCATCCTGTGCCATCCATCCATCCATCCATCTATCTATCTATCTTCACATACATATATTTTTTTCCCTCTACCCTAATACTGACAAAGGTCTCATGAGTTACAAATGTCACTTTTCCATGAAAGAATGTAAACAGTTCAACCTTAATAAGTCTCTTATGATTTCTCTTTCGTGTTTACCTCTTCATGTTCCACTTGAGTCTTGTATTTGAAAGTCAAATTTTCTATTCAGCTCTGGTCTTTTCATCAGAATGCTTGAAAGTCCTCTATTTCACTGAATGACCATTTTTTCCCCTGAAGGATTATACTCAGTTTTACTGGGTAGGTGATTCTTGGTTGTAATCTTATCTCCTTTGCCCTCTGGAATATTATATTCCATGCCCTGTGGTCCTTTAATGTAGAAGCTGCTAAATCTTATGTTATCCTGATTGTGTTTCCACAGTACTTGAATTGTTTCTTTCTGGCAGCTTGTAATATTTTCTCCTTGACCTGTGAACTCTGGAATTTGGCTACAATATTCCTAGGAGTTTTCCTTTGGGGATCTCTTTCAGGAGGAGATCTGTGGATTCTTTCAATTTCTATTTTGCCCTCTGGTTCTAAAATATCAGGGCAGTTTTCCTTGATAATTTCTTGAAAGATGATGTCTAGGCTCTTTTTTTGATCATGGCTTTCAGATAGTCCAATAATTTTTAAATTCTCTCTCCTGTATTTATTTTCCAGGTCAGTTGTTTTTCCAATGAGATATTTCACATTGTCTTCTATTTTTTATTTCTTTTGGATTTGTTTTACAGTGTCTTGATTTCTCATGAAGTCACTATCTTCCAATTGCTGTATTCTAATTTTTAAGGAAGTATTTTCTTCAGTAATCTTTTGGACTTCCTTTTCCATTTGGCCAATTTTTCTTTTAGGATTCTTTCCTCATTGGCTTTTTGGACCTCTTTTGCCATTTGGGTTAGGCTATTTTTTAAGGTGTTATTTTCTTCAGTATATTTTTGGGTCTTCTTTAGCAAGCTGTTGACTTGTCTTTCATGATTTTCTTGTATCACTCTCATTTCTCTTCCCAGTTTTTGCTCTGCTTTACTTACTTCCTTCTCAAAATCCCTTTTGAGCTCTTCCAAGGCCTAGGACTGATTCATATTGTTCTAGGAGGCTTTGAATGTAGGAACTTTGACTTTGTTGTCTTCTTCTAGTTGTATATTTTGAACTTCTTTGTCACCAAAGTAAGATAATATAGTCTGACTCTTTTTGCATTGCTTCCTCATGATCCTGGCCAATTACTTGAGTTTTAAAGTCTTTGTTAAGGTAAGAGTCAGCTTCCAATGTGGAGAATGTATTGTTCCAACATCAGGGTTTTGTACAGCTATTTTCAGAGATACTTGTAGGGACCTGTAAATTTTCAGTTCTTCCAAGGTGGTATGATAAAGGGCAAGGTGTTTACTGCCCTCCTGACCTGTGCTTTCATCCATTAGTGACCACAAGTACTCCTTTCTGTCCTATAACTGTGAGGAGGGTTTTCTCTCCATGACCAGTAAAAGCTCCACCACGCCAGTGCTCCTCCTCACCCCAGGTCCGCCGCCCAGAACTGTGACCCAGATGCAAGCATGGGCAAAGCAAGAGATTCCTGCCTCAGCACTGGCAAAGAGATCCCTGCAATCCCCCTCTGATTAGCCTCTTGATTCCCCCTCAGTCTGTGGGCTAGAAGCTCAGGAGGCAGCTGCTACCCTCCCCCCAGGGCCGCACTCTTGGGGAACTGGATCTGAGACCCTGCACTCCTCTCTCAACACCACAGAAACAAACTTTTTCCCACTGACCTACTAAATTGTCTTTGGCGTTATAGATTGAAGAGTCTGAAAACTGCCACAGCTGCCCATGATTCAGTCTTCTGAGGCCTGCTCCCGGTTTGCTGCGGCCTGCACACCCACGCTGCTCTCCACTCTTCTGTCAGCTTGGTGCGATAGACCTTTCTGATCAATGATCTAGGTTGTCTTGGGCTGGAAATCTGTTTCACTCTGTCTTTTTTGTGGGTTCTGCTGCCTTAGAATTTCTTTAGAGCCATTTTTATAGGTATTTGGAGGGGTTTGGGGGAGAGCTCAAGCAAGTTGCTGCTTTCTCTCTGCCATCTTGGCTCTGCCTCCCCCTACATTTGAATTTTCAAGGAAGAATGTACAGCCATTTCTAAAGTATTTTGCAGAGGTAATCCCTCTTCAGATACAGGTTGGATTAGATGACCATGACATCCCTTCTATGTATGAGATTATATGATTACATAATTTGCTGTTGTTGCATAGGGAAACATTCTGGTTGGAAGTGTCAGCCAAATTCAGGCCACCTCTTTCTATTAACATGTAATGATTCCACTATTCGTAGGATTTCAGGGTAATAAATCATAATGTTATAGACTGAAAGATAGGAGGGATGTTAGAGTCCATCCAGTTCAACTATCCCATTTTATATATGGAGAAAGCAACGCTCAAAGAAGTTAACTGGAGGCAGAGCCAAATGGTGAAGTAAAAGCTGTGACTTGCTTGAACTCTTCCCCAAACTCCACCAAATACCTGTAAAAATAACTCTAAACAAATTCTACAATGGTAGAACCCACAAAAAAAAAGAATGAAAAAAAAACTGAGTGAATCAAATTTCCAGCCCAAGACAATCTGAATGGTTCAGATTGGAAAAGTCTGTTGCACCTGGCTGGGAAAGGAGCACAGTTCAGCTCGGGCTGTGCAAACAAATACCAGGCCGCAGTAAACCTGGAGCAAGTCTGAAGGGATTGAATCATAGGCAGCTGTGGTGGTTTCCAGACTTCTCAACCCACAACTGCCAAAAATGTAGAAGGTCAGTAGAAAAGGTCTATCAATCATGATGAGAGGGGAGCTTGGTCCAGTCCCAGTTTGCTAGCAGAAAAAGTGCTGTCATAAATATTTTGGCATATATGATTCCTTTATTTTACTCTATGACCTCATTAGGATATAGGCCAAACTTTGGAATATATGGGTCAAACATTAAGGAAATTTTGTTCACTTTATTTATATAATTCCAAATTGCTTTCTTAGTTTTTACCATTTCACAAATCCACAAACAATGCCTTATTGTGCCTATCTTTCCATAAGCTCTGCAATATTTACTATTTCCATTTTTTTCTACTTTGTCAATTTGCTCAGAGTTGTCTGGATTTATACTTATATCGTGATTACTGATTTGATTTAGAAAATTTTATCATTGTATTTTAATAGCTTGCCTTTTTTGTGTTTTGAGAACATTTATTTTTAATCCCACAAATGGGTCTTTAAAAATGTGAAGTGGCTTTTATGTGTTCATAATTCAAGACTATTAAATTTCTTGCCACCCAAAAATGAGTCTAACTCTCAGGAAACAATGATAGTTTTCTCTTTAAAATAAGGCATCAGTGGGGCAGCTAGGTGGCACAGTGGATGGATCATCAGCCCTGGATCCAGGAGGACCTGAGTTCAAATCCGTTCTCAGACACATAACACTTACTAGCTGTGTGACCCTGGACAAGTCACTTAACCCCATCGTCTAACCAAAAATAAATAAATAAATGAATGAACAAATAAATAAATAAGCAAATAAATAGATGAATGAATAAATAAGTAAATAAATAAAATAAGGCATCAATATATTCAATAGTAGGAGTAGTAGGAGGAGGAGGAGGAGGAGGAGGAGAAAAAGAAGAAGAAGAAGAAGAAGAAGAAGAAGAAGCAATAGCAGCAACAAGAACAGCAGCAGCAGCAACAATCCAGTTTAAAAATAAGTTTGATTCTTTATTTGTCACAGTCAAAGAATTCATCACTTGGAAGTCTAACAGTGATGCAGCCCTACTTAATTTTGTTGTTTGGCTCTTGGAGAGAAAATACAGGATGTCAATGGAAGCCATTTTGAAGCCTTTCTAGTTTGGGAGATCCATTCTGTGGTTACACACTACTAGTATGGAAATCAGGGTTACCTTTATTCAAAAATGATGCATTAGAATAAGAATTTTGTGTGCTTGAAAAAGAAGTAGTTCTATCATATAGAAAGAACAAGGAATAACAAAATAGGCTGTCTAAATGATATGCTCATGTCTAAAAAATTGTAAATAAGCTTAAAGAATTTCATCATATTGATTAGATTTTCTGTATATATTTGATGTCATGGACATGAAGCAATAAGATGAGATAATGTGGCTGTAAGAAGCCACACTGAGGACAGGAGTAAAAGAAGGAAGTTGAGGAGAACATTAAGACAAATATATTAATAAAATATAGTAAAGTTTATGTCATTTTCCTTACAATAACCCTATGGTATCAATAATTAAAATCTTTATTTTGTCCCCATTTTAGGCAAAGAAACTGAAGTCCAGAGGTCATATAATTGTAAGTAACAGAGTCTAATTCTCAGGGCATCTCTACAAATTGGCAAAATGAGACATGACTTTAAAGGAGACTGTTTTTTTTTTAAATAGGAACAACCAGAATTTTTTCATGCAAATGAATATTGCTCCTTTCCAAATAATTGCCTTTGGATATCTTGCCTGTATTACAATGATGATGTCATTGCCCAAATATTTTTAGGATTCTTTTATCACTACCTCACAAAAACAATCATTACTTTTTAGTCTCCTCTTGTAAATTCTTATAAGGGAATTAGAAAGAAAAATAACACCAAAATGAAATAAACAGGATATGGTTTTACTCATGCATTGGCTGAATTGAAAAGATAAATTTTGTATGGTCTCATAATACTGAATATGACTGAGTCATAGAATATTCAGTTTAGAAGAGAACTTTGGGCTTCATCATTAACATTACTGACATGAGGCTAATCTGAGACTTGTTTGACATGGTAGAAGAAATAAAACTTACAGTATGGTTTCTCAGTCAAAAAATCCCTCCTGAGAGCACATCCAAGTCCCTAGACTTCTAATCAGGAACATTTACTGGAAGACTATGCTTTCTCTCTTCAGTTGGGGGAGGGGGAAGTTAAAGAGGGATAATTTTCATTGAATACAAGGTACTGATGGAAATTAAGACCACTTGCTCTAGAAATGAAAATATTAAATCATTATCATGTTCATATAATTGAGAAGTTTTTTTTTTAATGCAACACAGAGTTTGGATCAGTTTATAGATGATAGCAGCACAAATGACTACCGTGTAAAGGCTTGCATCAAAGGGCTACATATAAGATGAGTATATTTCCCATAGCATATCCTTTGGGAGCACTATTGGTGATGTCTTATATCTGTCTTTTGCTTGTATAAAGCACTTTCATGAAGATTATTTAATCTGATCCTAACAGCAATCTTGTGAGCTATGAAAGTCAATAAATTACTTATTAAGATAAGACATTTTAGCCAGTAGCAAGATCAATTATAAAACCAGCTCCTCTGACTCTAAATCCAAAGATTTTTTACATTATCCTCTGTGGTCTTTTATCTATCTATCTATCTATCTATCTATCTATCTATCTATCTATCTATCTGTCTGTCTGTCTGTCTATTTATCTATATATATCCATCTATCTACCTATGTATCTGGCAATTCATTCATTTATTCATTCATTTGTTTTGGCGGCAGGACTTTACTGCTGGCCCTATCAAAGATTTTCCATTTAGCAAAATTTAGGGTGAGCTGGAACCTTCCTGAGTGATGATTCATTAAGATCAGTTGAAAAGGACTAATCTTTAAATTAGCAGCTACTATAACTATTCTTTTTACATGTAAGTTTGACTTTGGCCAGTAGAAAGGATAAGTGGACCAAAATATATATGTTACCTGAGTTCATGTTTTAATTTTTAATGTGAACCTTAGAAGACTATTTACAGTCAATTCCAATTTAATATGTGCAATTAATATGTTTCTCTTAAAAATACATTGCTATCCCCTGAGTTTATGTGGAAATATCCTTTCCCTTCATGATAGGTTAGCTACTTGGAGTTTTCAAGCTATGTTGGAGTTTCTTTTCTTCCCCTTCCCATCACTGCTATAGGCCCTGTTGCTGTCTGGGATTCCTAAAACTGCAAGTAATACTCACTAGTTGAGTGCTGAACCACATTAAGGTCTTTAATGTGGATACTAGCTGGTTAGTATTTAAAAGGAAGACCAGAAAGAGGATATACAAAAAAAATGCCCTCTTCCCTCACCTATCTCTATTTACTCAGGACATCAACTCATTAGATTAAAGATCAGAATTATATTTTAGAAAACATAAAGAAAAAAATAATAATGGTAAAAAGATATAAAACATTGAAACTATTTTTTTTGAAGTAATTTAGAATTTCAGAAATGGACAATAGAATCGATCGAGGAACTGACTATGATATTTTATTTTTTTAATGTTTTAATAATTTCTTTTATCAACAATCACTTCCATAAGCTTTTGAGTTTTAAATTTTCTTCCCCCTTCCCTCCCCAAGATGGCATGAAATCTGATATATGCTACACATATACATTCCTATTAAGCATATTTTCACATTAGTCATGTTGTAAGTAAGAATTAGAACCAATAGGAGGAACCACTAGAAAGAGGAAACGAAACACAACAGAAGAAAAAAAAATAGCAAACACAATGCTTCGATCTGCATAACTACGATATTGTAATTAAATAAAATTAACCACTGCAAATTAATTGCCACAGCAAGGAATTTAAAAGAGTACAAAAGTCCAATAGCCAAAAGGCATCCAATTTACTTGCCAAAGGGAAATATATTTGGCAAAGGGAACACCAAGTAAAAATACAAACACATTTGTAAAACCTTTCAAAGAAGAATGACGGATAGTTATGAGCCATAATCTTTCCTAAGTAAGATAGAAGATGAAGGTAAAACCATATTAAATAAATCATGGAAAGCTATACTACTAAACAAAGTTACCCTAAAGGAATTTAAGCACAAAAATATAAAGAAGATGATAAATAGAAGAAAGGAGGAAATTGCAAAAGTCTTTATAACCAACTTTTTTTTTTCATCAAGGATAATGGAACCACAACCTAAAATCTTACGTAATAGTCCTATATATGCCTATAAAGTATGTAATAATGATTCTAAGAACAAAAATAAGAAAATCAATTGGATTGAAATACATGTTTATAGAGTAGATTTATCCAAGAGGTTACCCAATTATTAGAAATTTAAGGAATATATGTTAATAGAATCTGAAGAAGGGGAGTTTTGTAAAGCATGAAAGAATTTTATATCTTATTTATAACAAAAAAAGACAATTGAGAGATTAATCATTGCTGTACCATGTGTCTACCATCTAAACAAAATAAAATGTTAAAGATTTAAGAACCTAGAGCTTATCACATCTAACTTCCTCACATACATAAGTGAAAAATATAAGCCAAGAGACACCTAGATTTATCTACACATGAATCAAGGATTTGCCAATCAGTTTTAGTAGATGGGAAATAGGCTTTGGCACATGGCATAAGATGGGCAGACATAGATCAGTTATGATTTGCATTACTGGAGGGAACTTCTGCATTTATGAAGTAAAAATCCATTTGAGTATTTTATAGATCTCTCCCTACTCATTCATTCCATAATATCTAGCTCTTCTCCTTACTCCTACCCAAACAATCCTCAAACTCACTTCAATATAATATTTAAAATGACATTCCAGGTATTAAGTAGGCTTATATGTACTTACCTAAGAATTAATCCCTCATAATAACATCGTGTGTGTTTAATTACAATTTCCTAACAAATGGTTTGAGAACTTTTGAAAAATACCTCATTCAGAAATTGTGGACTGCTTATATCATATTGAATTTAAACATTGCCCTTGATGAAGAATTACTTTTAGTATTAATAAATTGGGATAGGTCATCTTGTTTTCATACCCTTTGTTGTTCTTCAGTCATTTTCAGTTATGTCCAACCTTGTGATCCCATTTTTTGGCAAAGATATTGTCCTTTAGATAAAAATTTGTCCTTTTTCAACTCATTTTACAGATGAGGAAACTGAAGCAAACAGGGCTAAGTGACTTTCCCAGGATCACCCATCTAGTGTTGGAGGCCAGATTTAAATTCAAGATGGTGAGTATTCCTGACTTTAGGCTTTATTTCTATCCACTGTGCCACTTCACTACCCCTTTTCATACCCTATTACTTACTAGTTACCTAGTGATTGGGGGAAAGACCAAACAATTCCATATGTATGTAATAGATGATTATACTCTAATGAACATTGGATATGAAGAATTCAAAGAAGCATGAAAAAAAACCTTTTTTAAACTTTAACAGAGCAAAATAAGAGTACCAGGAAAACAATATACATAATACATAATGCCATTAATATAAAGAACAGAAATGAAAATTAAATTAAATACTGTGAAACTACATTGAATAAATTTGGTCCCAGGGGAAAACTGAAAAAATACACCTCTCTCTCTTCTTTGTATAGTGTGGGAGACCTGGGTATAGGACAGAGCATATAGTGCCAGACTCAGATGATGTGTTGTTTAGCTTTGTTAAACTAACTCTCTTCTGTTAAAAAAAAAATCATTTATAAGGAATCACTTTCTTGGCAACAGTATAGAGAAAGGTTTAGTGAGAAATAAATGTATTTTAAAAGGGAAAAAAATGAAAATTATACATCAATCCATATACATAGGGTGAAGCTTTAATTGCTTGCTTGTTTCATACATGCATACATAATATACATGTACATATTATCCGTGTATATATACATACATGTAAATGATATATGCACATTTTTTTCTTTTTAATAATTAAGTCCTCATAAAAAAAGTTCAAACAATACTGCAATAGTGACATATAACCAAAAATCCAGAATGACATCTGAATAATACAGCTAATTATTCTGTACTCACTGTGCTCACCAGTTACTCTAGTTTGCTAAAATGTCATTTCTAAAGAAGAGAGTTCAGATAATTCCACAATTAAAAAACATTCAGCTGACTCTAGATGGATTCCATCAATTCCTCCTTCTCTCTCAATAACCTTCTTCTCCCTCCTCAAAGCAAACAGATTTTTAAAAAATCCAGAAAAAATTCCATAAATTTCTCCAGAAATTCACAATTCTTGAAAGTCAGGGAAATTCACACAATATGTTGCCAAAATCACTCCTGTTGCCCCGTAAGCTTATTTCCTCTTGCCTCCTTATAAATGGAGTTGGAGAACAGCTGGCTACTCAGAAGCCTTCATTTTATTTTTCCAGAAACTTCACTACTTAGTTTTCTTTCCTCCAACATGCTTCAAACTTCATTTTCTTCCTTTCTCCACCTGAGCATTGAATGTTTTCCAAGGTACCTAAAATCTTAGAATTGGAAAAGCTGACATTTTAAATTTTTAGGATTGTCTAATACAGATGAATACACACAGATACATATACATATATGTGCGTATTCATATACACATACATATACATATACTCTCCTGAAGGGTATTGTCATACACATTCTGCTTGCACATACAAAAAATTGAAATAAGCAAAGAAAACACAACAAATATATTTTAACGCCCAGTCTTTTAAAGAATCTCTACATAAAGTTACAGGCTTCAGAACTGGTCAAAGACATACATACATACTCTATTCATCTGAGTATAATTAGGCTTCTTTTCCACTAACCCTGTTGGAACATTTGTATCTTCAGTGTTTGTAAAATGAACAGATTTATTCATGATCTGTAATTATAAAGATGACCTTTTGAAAAATCATCAGGACTCATAATTCAGAACATGAATGAATGAAAGTGACTACAGAACACTGGCATTCATTTGAATATGAAAAGACTTGTCCTGTCTGCGCAGAAGGGAAGCATCCTCAAGGGCTGATTTCCTGAAGCCTCACCATCATTAACTTGGGCCCCATTCTCCTACACCTGGCTGCTTTCACTAGCCTGGATACTAGCATTTACTAGAGGATTGGAACCAGATGCAGCAAGAAGGAAAGATGTCACATGACATGTGGGATGGTAATATAGTGCACCTGACAACTGGCAGAGCCTTTGGAAATGAGGCTTAATGGTAAAATGAATGCAATTAAGTGTGCTGTTACATCTCTGCTATCCCAGAGTATGAGGATGCTTAATGTGACTCATCAGCCCCATTCCAAGCTCTAGACACTTAGTGACTGGATGATTACAAATAGGAAATTCCACAGTAAATCAGAAACACAAAAGGAATTTATAAATATGAAAAATGTTCTCTCTCTCTCTCTCTCTCTCTCTCTCTCTCTCTCTCTCTCTCTCTCTCTCTCTCTCTCTTTCCTTTCTCTCTTTCCTGGCTTCCTTTCAATAATACAGCTTCATTGTATGTAGTACAACAATGCTGGGGTCTTCTTCAATTGAATCTTATTGATTTTGCTATATTTTAACTCAGTGATTACTTTGCATCAAACAGACAAGACACTCAGACATTTCTTAGTGTCCCTGCTCACAGAGTTCTTTTAGCTCCACTTTCAAACTCAAAACAATATTGTTTAATCTGAATTAAGATGTGACCCTACATTGACCAACACAATAGCTCCAATCTGACCATCATTTCTAAAGTAATCGATAGCACTAAGAGTCGCAGTCTGGGATTGCAGAAATTGCCTCTTTCAACAATCACAACAACTCCAAAGAGCTAGGACATCATTTTGTGCTTTTGCTGTTCGATTATCATCTTTATAAAAAAGAAAGAAGGTTCTAGGGAACAGGGTAGGGAAGGAGTACATTCTAGAATGAGAGATAAATGTAAACTTCCATGACAGTCAATAAAAACATAAATTTTCCTTTTTTGAGAGGGGAAAACAAGATAGGGAAATACTATCCTAAACACTGAAAAGAAGGTAAGAGGGATCAGAAAAATTTCTCCAAGGAAAAACATTAAGTGATCTATAGAAAGGATATGAAAGCATCTATCTTAAAGAAAGGCCAAAGACAGAATGAAACGTGATTAATCAGCATGAGTTCCAGTCTTTCCATTGGAAATTTGCTTTGCAGAATATATTGTTTGCATACATTTTTCAGAAATGTCATTACATTTGAGTTTTCTTTGACTAGATTAAAATCAAGAATGGCTCCATATCCTTATTTCATAAAACTATTATTTCAAACTCCAACATCCAAACCTAGAATATTTGAAGCCCTAAGCATCAAATAATGTAATATATGCAAAAATATTTCTCCTCTGATAAGGTGAAAATAAATATGTAATTGTAAAGTTTAATACTTCATATAACCCATAATGTTCACATGATTTGGAAAAGAAAAGAAAAATCTCACCTATGTTGTTTAGTGCTCTTATGTAAAATCCAGTTAAAAGTAAAGAGGTTATCACATTACTAAAGTCTAAACAGTGAGGTTTCCTAGAAGCCCAGTGGAGTTTCTCATGGCAAGCTTTGAGAATTCTCCTTTCTGCTCTCTAAAGCATTTCCCAGGTAAAATCACCTTTATCCTTCCCCAGAGAATAACATTAAACAAAAATGATTAGAACACAATCATACACCTACCTGTTATATGAGAAGAATGATGAAACTCACAATTAGATTTATCAGAAGAAAATGTGTATTGTGTCTGGTGCAGCAGATGGCTAAATTGATGAGTATTTTAAACATTTTACATATAACAATTTAGGTCCAAATTCTACTTTTTGGAAAATAGCTTAACCTGGGAAATTTCAGTAAAGATGTGAGCATGAACTGAGAAGAAATAATTGTCTGATTCTCACTTTTGTTCTATTTTGTGTCAATGCAACAAAATCTGGTTCATGCCAAAACTTATTTTTTAAACTTGTCAGATGGAGATGAATTCTCAGAAGCATATTAATTTACGTATTCATTTCATGATATATGAGCAGTGATTGACTTTCACATTTTTACTCACACAAATAGTAACTATTACAGTCACTAAGTAAATAGAGCCTAGCACCAATACTATTGCATACTTTTTTTTTATTCCCTGTGATAGAGGTTCCACTATTCTGTTGCTTATTGCATATTAATTAGTAGAATGATAAACAGTCTGCATATGGCCCTTCTTTCACACCACTGAGAGCCACACCATGAAATGCTACATCACCCTTTCGAGCATTTATTTTCTTCTTCTTCTTCCCCATATGGCATTCTAAAATAGCTTTTCCACAAATATTCATTATGCCCCTGTCTAGCTCACTGATTCAGCTGAATGATGAATTAAAAACTCTTATTAACACACGGGCCCCAGCTGACTTCACATCTGAAGAGACTCCAAAGCATACAATTTCCACCCAGGTCCATTGTCACACTCACTCATTTGTCTCCATTTTTGACTCCCTCTGAAAGTAGAAATTGAAGATTAATTTATGCAGAAAAAAGTCTGTAAGTCCAAGTCCTTTACTTTTTACAAGTCAGTTCAAAGGCATTTATAAAGCACCTACATTGTTCAAAGGGCTCATCTGGATATGGGGGATTCAAAGACAAAACTTAAATAGTCCCTGCCTTCAAGGCACTTAAATTAAAAGCTTAACCACACAAATGCAGGTGATGCTAGAATTGAACACAATACATTTTTTTGCAAGACAGTAAAATGATGATACAGTAATAAGGATACCTGCCATTTTTTCTAATTATTGATCAGTTGAATTTTATATTTAGAGGTAGAAAATTGACCTTTGAATTCATGTGGCTGAATCCTCTCATTTTAGAAATGAGGCCACATGGGACCAGAGAGATTAAATAATCTATGCACATGAACCCAAATACTAAGTGGAAGAAGTGGGATTAATGTCTGAACAGAATTTAATAATTAATTAATCCAAGTTCATACTGGTAGGTTTATGGTCAGTTTCAGGCAGAGTGGATGAATTGGCCCATTAGCTTAATTTACACATTAAAATATGCTTTGTCCATAAAATACAAAATGTAGAGATTTTGATAGATTTCTCCAAGGTATTTTGTTGATTGGAAGAGGAACCAGTCCAGAGAGTTATCTTTTGCTCAATGGCTTATAAAGAATATAGACTGTACTTACATAATTTAGGTAAGTGCTAGCCAGAGTGTGTCCTTGAAATGCACTTTTCTGTAATTTCTGGGGGGTATGGAAATAGCCACTTCTTAAAGGTAAGCATCTACTAAAGTATACCTTTCATATCCTCTTTGTTGTGGAGATGACTCTATTATCTTTTAGTATTATTCTTATTAATTTATTTTGATTTATCAACAATCACTTCCATATGCTTTTGAGTTTAAAATTCCCCCCCCCTTCCTCCACACCGCCTTCTCCAAGACAGTGCACAATCTGGTATAGGCTATACATATACATTCCTATTAAACATATTTTCATATTAGTGATGTTGTAAGTAACAATTAGAACCAATAGGAGGAACCACCAGAAAGAGGAAGCAAAACTCAGCAACAGAAAAAAAAATTAGCAAATGGTATGCTTCCATCTGCATTCAAACTCCATGGTTTGTTCTTTGGATTTGAATAGCATTTTCCAACATGAGGCCTTTGGAGCTGTCTTAGATCCTTGTATTGCTGGGAAGGGTTAAGTTTATCAGTATTAGTCATCTCACAACATGGCTGTTACTGTGTACAACATTCTCTTGGTTCTGCTCACTTCACTCAGCATCAGACCATACAAGTCTTTCCAGGTTTTTCTGAAGTTAGCCTGTTCATCATTTCTTATAGCACAATAATATTCCATTACATTCATATACCACAACTTGTTCAGCCATTCCCCAATTGACGGGCATCGCCTCAATTTCCAATTCTTTGCCACCAGAAAAAGAGCTGCTAGGATTATTTTTGTACATGTGGGTTCTTTTTCCCATTTGTATGATCTCTTTGAAATAGAGCCCTAGAAGTGCTATTGCTGGGTCAAAGGGTATGCACATTTTTATAGCCCTTTGGGCGTAGTTCCAAATTGTTCTCCAAAATGGTTGGATCAGTTCACAACTCTACCAACAATGTACTAGCATCACAATTTTCCCACATCTTCTCCAATATTTATCATTTTCTTGTTTTGTCATCTTGGCCAGTCTGATAGGTATGATGTGGTACCTAGAGTTGTTTTGTTTTAGTGATTTAGTGATTTAGAGCATTTTTTTCACATGACTATAGATAGCTTTAATATCTTCATCTGAGAACTGCCTGTTCCTATCCTTTGATCATTTATCAATTGGGAAATGACTTGTATTCTTATACATTTGACTTAATTCTCTATATATTTTAGAGATGAGGCCCTTATCAGAGAGACTGGAGTAAAAATTCTTTCCCAGTTTTCTACCTTCCTTCTAATCTTAGTTGCATTGGCTTTGTTTGTGCAAAAACTTTTCAATTTAATGTAATCAAAATTATCCATTTTGCTTTCATAATATTCTCTATCTCCTGTTTGGTCATGAATTCTTCAGTTTTCCATAAATCTGATAGGTAAACTATTCCTAGCTCTCCCAGTTTGCTTACAGAATTGGCCTTTATATCGAAATCATGAACACATTTTGACTTTATTTTGTTATGTGGTGTGAGATTTTGATCAATGCCTACTTTCTGTCATACTCTTTTCCAGTTTCCCCAGCAGTTTTTTTTTCAGAGTTCTTATCCCAGAAGCTGGAATCTTTGGGTTTCTGAAATAATAGATTACTATAGTCATTGACTACTATATCTTGCATACTAAACGTATTCCACTGATCCACCACTCTATTTCTTAGCCAATGCCAAGAAGTTTTGATGATTACTATTTTATAACACAATTTAAGATCTGGAATGACTAGGTCACCTTCCCCTGCATTTCTTTTCATAAGTTCCTTTGATATTCTGGACCTTTTGTTCTTCCAAATGAATCTTGTTATTATTTTTTCTAACTCTATAAAATAATGTTTCCGTAGTTTGATTGGTATGGCACTGAATAAGTAAATTAGCTTAGGTAGAATTGTCATTTTTATTATATTAGCTCAGCCTATCCATGAGCAACTGATGTTTTTCCAATTATTTAAATCTGACTTTATTTGTGTGAAAAGTATTTTATAATTGTGTTCATAGAGTTCCTGGGTTGGTTTTGGTAGGTAGACTCCTAAATATTTTATAATGTCTACAGAAAGTTTAAATGGAATTACTCTTTCTATCTTTTGCTGTTGGGCTTTCTTGATAATATATAGAAATCCCGATAACTTTTGTGGGTTTATTGTATAGCCTGCAACTTTGCTAAAGTTGTTTATTATTTCAAGTAATTTTTTACTTAATTCTCTAGGATTCTCTAAGTATATCATCATGTCATCTGCAAAGAGTGATAGCTTTGTTTCTTCTTTGCCTGTCCTAATACCTTCAATTTCTTTTTCTTCTCTTACTGCTAAAGCTAATGTTTCCAGTACGATATTGAACAACAGTCCTGATAATGGGCACCCTTTTTT
The DNA here is from genome assembly GCF_003287225.1 of Phascolarctos cinereus. Lineage (NCBI taxonomy): Eukaryota > Metazoa > Chordata > Mammalia > Diprotodontia > Phascolarctidae > Phascolarctos > Phascolarctos cinereus. Next base: position 172,827,513 of record NW_027555958.1, read on the forward strand.
CACTCACGATCTTATTGGAAATGCTTCTAGGTTGTACCCATCACATATGATGCTTGCTGAAGGTTTTAGGGAGATGCCATTTATTATTTTAAAGAAGACTCCATTTATTCTTATGCTCTCTATTTGTTTTTATAGGAATGGGTGTTGTATTTTGTCAAAAGCTTTTTCTGCCCCTATTGAGATGATCATGTGATTTGTTAGTTTTGGTGTTGATATGATCAATTATGCTGATAATTTTCCTAATATTGAACCATAATATTATATCATTGCTGGTATAAATCCTTCCTGCTCATAGTCCATTATTTTTCTGGTAAGTTACTGTAATCTATTTGCTAAAATTTTTTTTAAAATTTTTTCATCTATATTCATTAAGGAAATTGGTCTATAATTTTATTTCTCTGTTTTGACTCTTCCTGGTTCATTTGTCAGCACCATATTTGTATCATAAAAATAGTTTGGTAAGACTCCTTCTTCACCTGCTTTCCTAAATTGTCTATATACTATTGAAATTAATTGTTCTTTAAATGTTTGATAGAATTTGTATGTAAATTCATCTGGCCCTGGAGATTTTTTCCTAGGGAGTTAATCAATGGCTTGTTCAATTTCTCTTTCTGGATGGGGCTATTTAAGTATTTTACTTCCTCTTCTGTTATTCTGGGTGATTTATATTTTTGTAAATATATATCCATTTCAGTAAGATTGTCAAATTTATTGGCATACAGTTGGCCAAAATAGTTTCTAATTATTGTTTTAATTTCCTCTTCCTTGGTGATTCACCCTTTTCATTCTTGATACTAGTAATTTGGTTTTCTTCTTTCTTTTTTTAAAAATTAAATTAAACAAAGGTTTATCTATTTTATTGTTTATTTTTCATAAAACCAGCTCTTAGTTTTATTTATTAGTTCAATTGTTTTCTTAATTTCAATTTTATTAATTTTTCCTTTGGTTTTCAATATTTCTAATTTAGTGTTTACTTGAGGATTTTTAATTTGTTCTTTTTCTAGTTTTTTTTAGTTGTATGCCCAATTCATTAATCTCTTTCTATTTTATTTATATAAGCATTTAGAGATATAAAACTTCCCCTAAAAACTGCTTTTGCTTCATCCCATAAGTTTTGGTATGTTGTCTCATTATTGTCATTCTCTTGAATGAAGTTTTGATTGTTTCTATGATTTGTTGTTTGACCTAATCATTTTTTAGAATTAGATTATATAGTTTCCAATTGTTTTTTAGTCTATCTTTCTATGGCTCTTTATTACATATAATTTTTATAGTATGATGATCAGAAAAGGATGTGCCATATACCACCGAGAAAAAAGTATATTCCTTTCTATCCCCATTCAGTTTCCTCCAGAGGTCTGTCATACCTATCTTTTCTAATGTTTTATTCACCTCCTTAACTTTTTTTCTTGTTTATTTTGTGGTTAGAATTATCTAGTTCAGAGAGTGGGAGGTTGAAGTCCCCCACTAGCATAGTTTTGCTGTCTATTTCATCCTGTAATTCCCTGAAATTCTCCTCTAAGAATTTGGATGCTATACCATTTGGTGCATATATGTTTGGTAATGATATTAGTTCATTGTCTATGGTGCCTTTTAGCAGAATGTAGTTTCCTTCCTTATCTCTTTTGATAAGATCTATTTTTACTTTTGCTCTCTCTGAGATCAGGATTGGTACCTTTACTTTTTTTACTTCAGCTGAAGCATAATATATTCTGCTCCCGCCTTTTATCTTTACCCTGTATGTGTCACACTTTTTCAAATGTGTTTCCTGTAAACAACATATTATAGGATTTTTTTTTATGGGAGAGTTCATCCCATTCACATTCACAGTTATGATCACTATCTGTGTCTTTTTCTCCATCATTTCTCCCTCCCCATTTATGTTAGTGTTTTGCTTTTGAACACAACCTCCTTCAGTTCCTCCTTCCTTCTGTTAGCCCTTTTTTCCTTTTATTCCCCTTTACCCTTACTGCTTCTTCCCTCCCTTCTATTCTACCTCCCTTTTCTTTCCCCTTTTCCCTCTTACTGCTCACAAGACATGTTAGATTTCTATACCTAATTGTTTATGTTATTCCCTTTTTGAGCCAAATCTCATGAGATTAAGGTTCAAACAATACTCATCTCCCTCCCTTCTTTCCCTCTGCTGTAATAGGTTTTTGTGTCTTTTCCTGTAATGCAATTTACCTTTGTCTGCCTCCTCCTTTCTCAGTACTTTTTCTTAGATCAGATTATTCTACTTACTTGAATCTTTTTAACCCACTTGATTAAATTTTTTTATCATTACTTCAAAGTGAACTTATATCCACCCCCTTCATGTGTACTACTTTTAACATAGTGTAATAACAATACAGTTCTCAAGAGTTACAAGTGTCATCTTCTCTTGTAGGGATGTAAACAGTTTGCCTTTATTAACAACATATTTTATCTTTTTGTCCCATTTACCTTTTTATGTCTCTCTTGAGTCTTGCACTTGAAGATCAAATTTTCTGTTGAACTCTTGTCTTTTTACCAGGAAGATTTAGAAGTCCTCTGTTTCATTGAATATTCATCTCCTCCCCTGAAAGAGCATGCTCATTTTTGCTGGGTAGTTGATCCTTGGTGGTAATCCAGGCTCCTTTGCCTTATGGAATATCATGTTCCATGCCCTACGATCTTTTAATGTAGAAGCTGCAAGGTCCTGTGTAGTCCTGACTGTGGTTCCATGATATTTAAATTGTTTCTTTCTGGCTGCTTGCAGTATTTTCTCTTTGACCTAGTAATTGTGAAATTTGGCTACTATATTCCTTAACGTTTTCAATTTGTGGTCTCTTTCAGGAGGTGATCGGTGGATTCTTTCTATGGCTATTTTACCCTCTGGTTGTAGGACCTCAGGGCAGCTTTACTTTATGATTTCCTGAAAGATACTTTCCAGGTTCCTTTTTCATCGTGATTTTCAGGTAGACTAAAAATTTTTAAATTGTCTCTCCTGGATTGATTTTCCAGGTCAGTTATTTTACCAATGATGTATTTTATGTTTTCATCTAATTTTTCATTCTTTTGTTTTTGCTGGACTGATTCTTGCTCTCACATAGAATCATCAGCTTCCATTTGCTCAATTCTAATTTTTAACAAATTGTCTAACTCCAAATCTGGTCAACAAAGGCAGTCCTTCATTTCCCCAAGTTACATAAGAATAAAGAGAATAATTTTGTGGTCATTTCAACTCAACAAACATAGTAAAACATAATGTATATAAAACAATTAGAGAAAAGCAAAAGCAGAATATTCCCTCTACCTTAAGGTCTTTATATTCCATAGAAAATGGAAGATTGATAACTAGGGATGATCTGGATCTGGAAAGGCTTCTCATAGAAGGTGGCACCTAAATGGAATCATAACTGATGGAAGTTGAAACAATACATTCCAGGCATGGGGATTAATCTTTAAATTCAGGAACAGAATATGATTTGTGTGATTTAAAGGATAATATGCTAGAACTTAGAGTGCATAAAAGGGAGTGATATGAAATGTCTAGAAAGCAGGCTAGAATGAGGTTGTGGAGGACCTTAGGTGCCAGGCTGAAGTAGTTGTATTTTACCCTCTAGAAATAGCCACTAAAGATGTCTAATCAGGTGAGTTTATACCTTAGGAAGAATAACTAGGCAGTAGTTTGAATAATGAATTAGAAAAATGCTGAAAGCATGGAGATCAAATAGGAGGCTAAGGGCCAATGACTGTAGGAACATGGAGATCAAAACAGAACATGGAGAAAAAATAGCCATAAGCAAGATGATAGATAATGAGGGACTGAATTAGGATGGTAATCATGTGAATGGAGATAACGGGGCATATTTGAATCATATTATGGAGGTAAAATCAACATTGCTTGACAGTTAGTTGGCTATAGGAGTGAGGAGAAGAAGAAGAGTCAAGAATGATTCCAAGTCTGCAAACATTCGTTTTTGAAAATACATGGTACTTTCAATATAACAATGAAGTTTGGAATGGGTATGGGTTTAAAGAATAAGATAATCATTTTGCAATTTATACATGTGTAATTCATTATGCCAATGAGTCATCATAATGGAAAGGAAAATTATAAAGTTGATTATTAATGTAGGTCTGGAGTTTTAGAAAGAGCTCAATACCAGATATAGAGAGTCATCTGTACACCATTGGTGCAGCTAGAGTGCCAGGCCTACAGTCAGGAAGAGCTGAGTTCAAATCCAGCCTCAGACACTAACTAGTTATGTGATCCTGGAGAAGTCATTTAGCACTGTTGGCCTCAGTTTCCTCATCTGTAAAATGAATTGGAGAAAGAAATGGGAAACTCTTCCAGTATCTTTACCAAGAAAACCACAAGTGGTGTCATAAAGAGTTGGATACAACTGAAATGACTAAATAATAACAGCTGTAGAGGTGATAAATGAACCTATGGTAGTATAAGAAATCATAAAGAGAAAAAATGCAAAAGACTCAGAACAGAGCTCTAGGGAAACTCCTACAGGAAATGAATGGAACCTCATCAAATGAGAAAGAACAGTAAGATAAGAAGGAGGGTACTGGGTCATATCAGTATACTGGAAGCCACTATAGAGGGGAGAGTTTTAAGGAAGAGTCAATGAGTGTTACAGAGAAAGAGGGTCAGAGATGTCAAGTAAGATAAAAACTGAGAAAAAAAAACTCTTGGATTTAATGATTTAATGTCACTGGAAATTTCGAAGAGAACTATTCAATTAAATGTTAAGGTAGGGAACCATGTTACATGGACTTGAGAAGCAAGTGGAAGGAGAGGACGTTAGACAATTGTTGATGGCATTATCTATGAATCTTACTTTGAAAGGAAGAAAAGGTATAGAAAAATGGCTTGAGAGGATGACAGGTCAAGTAAAAATGTTTTTTTTTTTAGACTGGAGAGATTTAAAAATGTTTGCAAAACAGAAAGAATCATAGAAGTTCAGGCAAAATAATAGTTTATGTAGCACCTTAAGATTTCTTAAGTGTATATGCGCGCGTGGGCATATGTGTGTGTATAGATATAGATATTTGTTCAGTCCTTTAGTCATGTCCAACTTTTTGTGACACCTGTGAGTTTTTCTTGGTAAAGATACTGGAGTGTTTTACCATTTCTTTCTCCAGTGGATTAAGGCAAACAGAGTTTAGGTGATTCACACAGGTTCACAGACCTAGTGAGTGTTGAAGGTCAAATTTGGACTTAGGTCTTCCTGACCCTAGGCCCAATGTTCCATCCACTGAACCATCTAGCTGTCTCCAAGGCAAACATAGATTAAGTGACTTGTAAAGATTTATCTAGTTAGTAAATGTTTAAGGCTGGATTTTTAAAACTCCTTGCCCCTCTCATTTTATATACATATACATACATACATACATATACACACATGCATATAAACGTATATATGCACATACACACATATACACATACGTATATATACACATACACACATGCACACACACACGCACACACACACACACACACACACACATATATACACACACACACACACACACACACACAAACACATAGATATATACATATGTAAGCAAAATTTATTCTGACAATTAGAGGGAAAAATAAGTTTCCAAATCCAAAAGAAAATTGTTGAAAATTATGCATTTAATTATTCATGGCAACAGTGAATATGACCTTGATACAACCATTCTTTTTCCTCTTTTATCCATCCTTTTCTTCTTCCTCCTCTACATCTTTCTTTTCATTCAATCCATTTGTTCCCTTCATTCCTTGTTTTTCTCTTCTCCCTCTTCTTCTCCCTTTCATTCTTTTTTTTTCTAAATTACTCATGTATTGTATGCATGACATATTATTACACCAGAAGATATGGGAAGGAAGTGCATTTTCATTTAAAAAGTATAGAATTTTGCATTATTTGACACCTAAGGAGTAATTTAATTAAAGCTAAAGTCTCCTCCCCCTCTCCACAAAAACTAGAAAATGAAAAAGTCTTTCCATCTCACTTTACAACAAAGTATGAGAATTAATCTCCAAGATAAGTAACCTTGTCTACCTGAGAAAACATCTTATGCAACAGAGTGCAGGCTCTACAGTTATAAAAGCAAAGGTGTCATTTCCACAAAGTGAGTTTTGAAAGTAAGGGGCACTCACTCTAAAGGAACCCGCCTCCTTTTCTGCCATAACCAGGATGCTCAGCAGTATAGAATCAATGAACTTCACTAATACCACAAATCATAGACAAGGAAAGAAAAATAGCAATACAGGAAATTCAGCACAAAAAGCTGTAAATAACAGCACTGATGAGTAATAGTAGGAGCTAATGAGTCTCAATGTTGGGGATGGTTGGTTTTATTGTCTACAAAAATATGTGACCATATTGTAGTCTTATAGTATGTGGGTCACCAGCATGACTGACCATTGTCCTATGTTAACAGTTTTTTTCCCTTTTTTTTTTTTGAGGAGACAGGTCCTGTGATGCTGATACTTATAACCTCTAAAAAGATACTTTTGAACATATTAGAAGTCATTTAAAGACAGGAAAAATGTAATGCTTTCTCAGCTTATTTTAATAAAATTTTTTCTCTTTCAAAAATGGCTAATTCCCTATAGCATCATCTCATTCATTATATGAATAAAGAGTTACACCAAACATTGTGCCATATTAAAAATGGCTGTAATTTAATTGTGTCATAAGTTTTAAAATTTTCAATCCATTTATTTTTTTTCCATGTATCTGCTTGACAATTAGAAGTTAGATATTTATTATTATCATTATTTATTGTTATTAAGTGACCACAATTCCTTTGGTTATGTGATTATTATCAATGCTATCTTGTTGCTGGCACCATTTTTACATAAATTTTAATTTATATTTTGCCTTGTTTTCTTCCTTTTGGTTTAATACAAATTTCAGCTAGTCAAAAAGCATGTATTAAGTGCTTACTCTGTGCCATACAATATGCTAAGCCTTGGGGTTACAAAGAAAGGTAAAAGACAATCTTTGTCCTCAAGGAACTAACATTCTAATGAGGAAAATCACATAAAAATAACTATCTTACAAGATATATGCTAAGTGAATTAGAAGTAATCTGTGAAGGAAGGCATTAGTATTAATGGAATTAGAAAAGGTTTCTTCTAAAAGGCAAATTTTTAACTGAGGTTTATTTTAGCATAAGAATCTCGTTTTTCGGCTCTTTCTTTTAATTCTCTTCTTATTCTGCTTGCATTTACAGCAGAAAATGAATCATCCATTATTTACCAGTATTATTGACATGCAGTGGAACTTGACCAACTAGATGGAGGATAAGATATTTTCTATGATCCTTATGACCTCTTAAACCTCTCCAAAGCAGAAATTTATTCACCAAAGATAAAGCAATTTCAGTTTTCCCTATAGTTTACTCTAAAATACCAGGAATCTGAAAGATTTTTTTTAATAAAAATGAACATATATCTTGAGCTCATTCAATACTTGTGCCTTCACTACCTACCACACTATTGACAACAAGTTTGTAAGTGACCTGTGATCTTGCTACAAAACCTGTATCTGCATTTGGGTCCCTCCTTCTCTTTCTAGTGCCTTGGAGAAGCAGGCTTCATGCTGCAGATATTTTCTGGGTTTTCATCGGCAGATGCTATTGGAAACATTCTGTATGGCCAAAGATATTAAAAATATTCTTAGGAAAGCATGGGAACAGAGAGAATGGGGCAAAATACATGCCTGGACTTTAAATAGAGCTCACCTCCTCAACAAGATTTGGAGATCTAAATTCCAAGCTACTTAAATAAATCCCACTTGCAGTAGAATCAATGTGGCAATGCCCTAAATTAGTTGACCAGAGTACTAAGGAACGAAAGAAAAAGGATGGCACACCATTTGTGGGGGTTTGTGTGACAGACCACCAAACCTGAAGGAAAGAACCCAACATGCAGCTGGGGTTAGTTATTTTTCCTCAACAAAGTTACTTGTAGCAGATATCTAGGCTGTTGAACTTTGCATGCCCAGTTTGGGATGAGACTAAAACACTTTGAGAACTACCCCCTCCCCTCCCCAACCCCTGCTCCTGCAAGGAAACTAACAAAAGAAGGGAGGAAGTCAGAAAGTGAGCAATAGGGAGAAATAATGGAGCAATAAAGACTGAAATTGCCGAAGATCTCAGAAGACATCTCAATGATATGTAATACAAGGCCCTAATTAGCTTTAGAATATATTTATAAGAATGCAAAGGAAGTAATTAATGTGGACTACTGAATCAAATAATAGTATCATAGTATCATAGCTCTTGAACATGAAGGCCACAGAAGGCATCTACCACTATCAGTCATTGTGATATAGTGGGCAGAATATTGAATTTAGAGTTAGGAATATTTGTGTTCAAACCATACCTTAGAAACTAGCCTGTGACCCTAGATAAATCACATCTCTCAATCTTAATTTGCTCAGACATATAATAGAAATAATAATAATAGCAACAAAACATGTTTATTATAAGGCTCAATTGAGATAATATATCTAAACTTCTTATCAAAGCCCAAGGCACAGTGTAAATGTTAACTACCATTTTTTTGTGTAACCCCCTCATTTTACAGATAAGGAAAGTGAAACCTAAGAAGCTTAAATGACTTGTCCATAATTATACAGATAATCAGCATATTGTGTCATATATATGGCTATTTGTGTCCATCTATATTCAAATTTCCTTGACAGCTCAAATGACCAACTTCTGGTATTTACCTTCTTCATTACACCAGAGTATATGGGAGTAGTGATCTCATAACACACAATATAAACCTGTGCATGAAGCACTGCCTACAGATTTGAGAATCAGGTTCAAGCTCAAGTCTTCATAGTGATTCAGATAATATTTTGTAAAAGTTAAAAGTTCTGAAAATAAGAGCTAATGAAAGTGAAATTAATTACTTTGCCACTTCCAACAAATAATAATAATAATGCATCTCCCCATTCACATGTTGAATTTAGACATGATTCTGAGTGCTTGCATCCTATTTTGCTGGTTCCAAACCTTTTCAAACCTGGGGACTCCCTTTTAAACGCTGAAAAGTTTCAAAAGCTTTTTCATGATAGCAATTGTACTTTGAGTACCTGCTGATTGAGAAAGTGTGTGATGAAAAATCTACAATGAATTCACTTCTGAGTTTCTAAGCATGTGTATTAGTTACATGTATGTGTGTACATATACATTTGTGAACATACATATGTAAATATATATACATGTACACACACACACATACATAAGCATATTTCTAAAACAGTAGTACATTTTGAGAGACATGTTGCTTAATCCATCTCCAAAAGGTATTCTTGTTCATTTAATATACCAGTAACATTATCTGTTTTGTTGTTGATAAATAAAAATTAAAATTAAAATCAACAGAAATTATAACATTTCCATTATGTTCAAAACAATTTGTTAGGCACTGGAGATAACAAAGACCAAAAGAGAAACAGTGTTTGACTTCAAGAAGCTTACATTCTGGGAATATGTAGCATATACAAAAATCAGTATAGTGAAATAAAGACTGAGGTAGGACAGAATATTAAGATGGGTAGAGGAAAGAAGGTAGAAAAGGATTCTCTGAAGGAAAAAAACATGGATCTGTGTGGCAGAGATAAGTAAAGAACATAACTAGGTGGAAAATGGGTCAAGCATTAGTTTCTGGAATCAAGAAGAACTAAGTTCAAATTGAGCCTTAGACACTGACTGTAAAACTGGGCAAGTCATTTAAATTGTTTACTGTTTACTCATCTGTAAAAGGGGGGTGACAATAACACCTGCTTCCTAGGGTTGTTGCAAGGATAAAATGAGATATATTAAGGTACTTAACCACTATACAATGATGCTGATGATGAATGGCATGTGTGAAAGCATTGAGCTGAAAAAATGGTGAGGGGGGGGAGTAAATACCTAGCATTTCACATTGCTAGAATAGTTCATGAAGAAGAGGAGGAAATAAACCTGGAGAAGTAGATGACAGTGAGATTTCATGTGCTAAGGAGTTTGCATTTACAACAATTCAGCAACTGATTAACTGGTCCGTCTGCAGTGAACTATAACTCAACAACTAATTTTATGATCAAGATAATAGGGTGATCAGATTTCCTCTCTTAAGAATGCTATTTTTGTCAGCATTATTTTATTTCTTTGAAATCTTGGGCTTTGTTTTCTTCTATTTTGTTTTTGGCTGTTTTTGCTGTTTGCTTTTATATTGCCCTTATTTCAAAATATGTATGTATATCCTCCTCTGTTCAGACTTGTAATAAATAGTTTAAAACAATTAAGTATTATAATTCACCAAAAATAATTAACATATCAGTCATGCCTGTGACATTCACTACCCAATTTCTCCACCTCTTTAAAAATAGGGGAAAAAATATACTTTCTCTTCTCTCCATTAGGGCCAAGCTTGATCATTATTTCTGAAGCTCTCATTTCCACTTTCTATTGTCTTTCCTATTTATATTGTTTAATCATTGTGTTTGTTGTTTTACTGATTCTTCTTCATTCTCCTTCAGTCCATGTAAATCTTCCTGTGCTTATCTAGATACTTAATGTTTACCATCACCTATGGCAAAATTACTTTCCATTATATTCATTTATCAAAATCTATTTAGCCATTCACCAAGCAATGTGTGTCTGTTTTGTTTCTAGTACTTTCCTACCACACACACACAAATGCTATTATGAATATTTTGCTGTATAAAGGTCTTTCTTTTATTTATTTATTTTTTTGATCTTCTGGAATTATAGGTAATGGTGGAACATTGGTAGTGTTATTTTAAAAGGATGCTGCTTATTGAACATAAAACTTCAAAATTCTTATAACTCCCTCTCCTATTGCATGACCCACCATTATTCTTGACACATAGATTGGGAAGCAACATTCTACTTATATTACTTGAGTTGTGCAAATTAACAGTAACATGCTAGTTCTGCATTGGAAATTGGGAGTGAGGCTCATACACACTTTTGTTGTTGTTTAGTTGTTTCAATCATGTTTGACTCTTCATGACCCCATTTAGTGTATTCTTAGCAAAGATACTGGAGTGGTTTGACATGTCCTTCTCCTGCTCATTTACAAATGAGGAAACTGAGGTAAACAGGGTTAAGTCACTTGCCTTAGAGTCACATAGCTAGTAAATATTTGAGGCCAGATTTGAACTCAGGAAGATGAGCCTTCCTGATTCCAGACCCAGTACTCTCCACTGTGCCACCTAGCTATCCTTATATACAATAAGAGAGATTAGTCACAATAAGCAATTTTTCTATTACTTTAATGTAATTATCAATATTTTATTAAATGCATATTTAAAGTAGTGCATTATTTGTGTTGTTCTCTAATTCATAAAGAAGATCTTCCCTTTCACCCTTGAGTTAATGTGAATTTACTACAGAATAGAGAAGATTATTTTTTGGTGAAATGACAACATAAAATTTTAAAATATCTACTGATAAAGTACTGAGATGCTTGACCTGTCTAATAACTCAATACTTGGCTGAAGCTCAGAGAAAAACATCGGTTTCCAATAAATAAAAGCAAGAAACATCAGAGGCAGGATTTGAACCTGCATTTTTCTAGTGCCAATTCTAGCATTTGATCCATTGCCATGATATCCCAATAATCCCAAATAGAAGTTCCAAAACTTTGTATTTCACATATAATGTAGTAAGCATTATGTTTACAGATAGCTCAAGGGTGACAAAGCTAGTAATTTAGGAAAGCATCCACCCAAGAATGATTGGTATCAGTCATGATTCTTTGCTTTCTGAAGGATTCCAACAGATGGCAAAGGAATTGTGATTGGTTTCCTGTGATTCATTCCTATTCATTGATTCTCAATCCTTGACATTATAACAAGTCAGTATTTACTCCTGTCTTAGTGTTAAGTGTGAATACAGATGCCCTCATTAATATCTAGGGGGGGGAAAAAAAGGACCAAAGACTGATACTCTATCTTTTCCCAGTAACATTCTCCTTAAATGACTGCCAGAGATTTCATTATGGGTGTATTTGGGGCTATTTATTCATATGCAATAAAAAAAATGACTACAGAATTTGAGTTGGTATACAGTTATGCTGCAGGGAACCCTATCAGTATAATATTTTTGCATCAATATGCAGAGATGCTTGTGTGTGCCATTTGCTTTACATTTACAAAGAAGTAGCTTTTTGCCATACATATTTGTTGATGCACTCCACACATGGGGGAAAAAAAATGAAATTTTCAGCCAACCAGTTTTGATCTGGTAGAAACTCATTAGCTAAGCAAGAATAAGCCTAAACAGTATTCATGTAAATCTTCAATTTGGAATAAGCAATCCTATATACTTTTAAGTATAAAGCTCAAAGAGTATAAAATATCAAACACTCCAACATCCAAAATAAAATTGTAGAATACAATTTTAAGCATCTAGTGCTTCTTTGGCCTTCTAAACTGACTTGTATATATAAGCAAAACTCCTGGAAGGGTGAAAGATAATTTAAAAAATTAAATATGCATGCTGAAAATCTCATGTTATTTTCTTAACTTTGCTAGAACAAAATACTAATGTAAAATTCTAAATTTCATTTATAATCATGACCTCAAGAATATAGTACTATTTCCTTTAAGGTCATAAATGCTAAAAATGTTAGCTATGTAATTATTTCTCCCTCAAAAAAGTTCAATAGTTCCTATTTATGGTGGCTTAAATCATCATCTTTGTGTTGATACCATCTACACCTATTTTTGATAGTCATGTCCTCTCTCCTGAGCTCCAGTCCCATATTTCTAACTACTAATGAAATATCCCAATTGGAATCTTTACTATGACCTAAAACTCAATTTATCTTTGACAGCCTTATGACCTTGTTCTTCTTCATGCATCCCACTCTCAAGTTTCCTGTATTCATGAAGCTATCAAGTGCTGCCAATGTTTCTTTCAGAATGTCTCTCTCATTCACTCTTTCCTTCTTTGCTTAATTCCTTCTGCCAGCATTGCAGCACAGACCCTAATCACCTTACACCTGAATGGCTACCATAATCTCTCCCCCTTCCTATTCACCACATACTCTTACTATTCCTTAGGTACCATTGTCATCATGTCACTTTCCTGCTCAAAAAAACCCAAAATATTATTTCAAGTCTAAATACTTATACCTTAATTTCAAAGTCCTCCATAACCTCATCCAATCTGCCCAATCCTTTTTCCCCTCTCCTCCCACTACTCCCATACCATATACCTTCTGTTTAGGTTAAGCAAGGCTCCTTTCTGTCCTATAAACATACCATGATCATTTCTTCCTCCTCTTCAATTCATATTTTCTTCCTCTGACAGAGTAATTGAGATAGCTAGAAATGAGGCAGCTGGCATAGTGTTTAGAATATTATACAGATAATCAGACCTGAGTTCATATATGGCCTCAGGCACTTGTTAACTCTGTGACCCTAAACAAATCATTTGACCTCTTTTTATCTCAATTTAAAATGTAAAATGAGCATAGTAATAGTACCTATATCACTATGTTGTTGTGAGCAACAAATGAGATAATATATGTAAGTGCTTGTCAAATCTTAAAGCTCTATATAAATAGTAGTAGTAGTAGTAGTAGTAGTAGTAGTAGTAGTAGAAGAAGAAGAAGTAGTGATAGTACTAGTAGTAGCAATAGTAGTAGTAGTGATAATAGTATCTACTTTTGCATTTGACTTCTGCTTTCTACAAATCCTGCAAAGCCCAGTTCTTTGACAAAGATCTTCTTGGACACTTCAGACTACTTCACTAATATATTCCTTTTCTGTACTTCTTTGGTAGCTCTAGACTCTAACTCAGAGGTTCCCAAACTTATTTGGCCTACTGTCCCCTTTTAAAAAAAATTCAGTGCCCCCTTGGAAATCTACCTTCTTTAACCCTTTAAAGGTTCTTATTGAAATTTACATTTCATTTGCATTTATATATGTATGTGTGTGTGTGTGCATACACATACACATATATACATGTATGCATATATATATATATACACACATATATACATATATACCATTTTTTTTTGAAATGACACGTCTTAAATTTAATCATTTACTACAAATTTGTGGGTTTTTTCCTAGCATTATTTTTTTTCTTTCATCCAAAAACATTAGAACATCTGTCATATTGGGCAGACTCTTAAGGAGTCTGAACATTAGTAAGCTATTGGCTAGATCATAAGAACCTGAACAGTGGCTAGATTTTGAGAATCTAACCATCTTAATGGACAGAAAGTGGACCTTATATACAGAAAGACTGTGAGAGGGATCTAGGAGTGTCCAAGTAGTTTGGGGTGACTGGAGGAGTGGTATAAGGAAGATGTGCATAGGAGTGGCCAGTAAGCTGGAATGCACAAAACACCTATGACCTGGATCTTGAGGCCAAGGGAGAATGAAGCATCCCTAGGTTTAAGGGTGGGAAATTGCTGGGGGCCATAGGGAGGTAAGACAAGGGAGAACTGGGCTAGATTAAGGGGAACAGAATTGGGAGATTGGGCATAGCCACAATGAAAGACCAGTTGATGGGATTATAACCTCAGGCAAAGGTCAGAGATTTGGCTACTTTGGAAAGTCTAGGGTTTTTCCTTTTGGGGGTCCATTCCCCCCTCAAATAAATGGGACACAAATTCTTTTGGTGTAAGGGGCAAAGGTCTCAGGTTCTGAAATTGCTCCCTGCTGACAAGGCACATACAGTTGTCTTTGCCTCAAGGGGGTCCCAAAGAGGACTGGAACCAAGCACAGTCTGGCATCCAGGGAACAATGGGGAAACACTGGCTAGGACCTGCTGTTTGCTACCAACTGTAGGTGAATGGCCTGTAGTCTGGAAGACACAAATCTGACAGGAAAAAAACAAACAAAACAACTGCAGGGCCCAAATGACGGGATGAAACATCCTTAGCTCTGTTTGGATTCAGATAATTCAGTTTTCCAACCATACTCTATCAAGTCCACCTCATAGCCAGACTCAGGAATAGCCAACTGGGTAACATTCCTTTTCAAAGGAACATAATGGGGAAACTGAGCCAGGAGGATCCCATCTTAGACTGAAGCTAAAATTGTCCTCTCAGCTTTTTCCCAATGCTGACTACCCAACAATATCACATTCTCTCAGAGTAGCATGTGGCATTTCTCAGATGGTGGATTATTGATTTATTGATGGATTATTATGATCCATTACACAACACAAAATAACATCAGTAGCTTTTTTTACCTCAAACAGCAAATTTCACTAATCACAGCTTAGGAAAAACTTTTGCAGGATGTACATCTGAAAGCCAATCATTAGAGATTTCTATACACTTGCAAATTCTCAGCAAGCCATACGTAACCCAAACAAGCTTTTTGGCTGGCTTACACATTAAAACAATAACCAACAATAGCCAAATTATTTTAATGGTAACCAAATTATGAAAAATTGCTTGACGTAACTGATAAAAAAGTTCACCAATTAGAAACAATTTGAATAAACCCATTACTTCAATTTTGTTAAATTGATTTCCAAATTACTTTACACAGAGAATCAACATGTCATCATTAACAGTTAAAACTACAAATTTAAAAGAGCATGCTTACCCAAGTTCAGAGGCCAGTTTCTTTACCTTGAGCAGGATATGCTCAACCTGGGTGATGCTTCCAGGTAAAGTTTGCCCCAGGGCACAAGGCCATTGCCAGTGGGGCCCAGGCTACAGCTGCTGCCCTCCCCACCTCCTTCCTTTCCCCAGGTGGGGGAGGGCAAAATCAAAGGTGAGGGGTAAAGAGTGAAACTCTCTTCTCCTATGAGAGGAGTTAGCAGATACCCTCCTGACTCAAGGGAAGGGAGTGACCAGGGTGGTAAGGAGGTGTTTCAAAATTCCTCAATGCTCAATCACAAAACTCCAAAATCTGCCAAGATATTTTTACCTGTTCTAACTTTCCCCTGTAACCTCCATGAAGGAGGATTCAGGGGTATAGAAGGAAGGCAGTAAGTAAGCCTCAGGGAAGCAAAAAGCAACTGCAGTTTCACCCAATTCCCTAGCACCGAGAGAATTAACAGAATTGGTCATTCACTTCCAGATGGGGCATCAATCCTTGTCCTCTATGCTGCAGAAGGTCCATGACCTTGAGCTGATCCAGTGGACCAAGAGCCTGAGAGCGTCAAACTAGGTGTGAGACAGCCTCATAAATCAAACAAAATGCAAGACAGCCTCATGACTGTCTGCCCAAAAAGTACCTCCAAGGCTTGGTGCTTGAAGAACAACCCCAATTGCAGAGAAAGAAAAGGCAGGGGGAGGCTTCTATACCTTCCAGTTTTGGCTGGAAAAGAACTTGGGGTTAGGCTGTTTCCCCATACAGGCCATCAAAATGTTGAGGTTTAAGGGTTCAGGTGTGCTGGGGCCCCAAATTCACAACACGTGGGTCCTTTCCAAAAGAATTCAACCCAAGCCTTCTTTCAGCCAAAGATGAGGTTTGTTAGAAAATATGTCATATTGGGCAGACTCTTAGTTTTCAACATTTACTCCCACAAGGTTTTGAGTTCCAAATTTTCACCCCATCTCACCCCTCCCCCCACCCTAAGATGGCATGCATTCTGAATATCCCTTCCTTTAGTCTGCCCTCCATTCTACCTCTCTCCCTTTCTCTTATCGCCTTCTCCTTCTTTTCTGTAGGTCAGGACAGATTTCTGAACTCCATTTCCTGCATTTCTTATTTCCCAGTTGCAAGTGAAAATATTTTTTTAAACATGTGTTTTTCAAACTTTGATTTCCAAATTTTCTCCATTCCTCCCTCCCCACCCACCCTCATTGAAAAGTCAAGCACCTCAATATAGGTTATACATGTGTAATTATGTAAAACACTTCCATAGTAGTCATGTTGTGAAAAAACTAACTCTATTTCCCTTAATCCTATCCTGCCCCCCAATTTATTCTATTCTTTCTTCTGAGCCTGTACCTCCTCAGAAGTGTTTGCTTCTGATTACCCTTTTCCCAATCTTCCTTCCTCTCTGTCATTCCCCTGCTCTCTTGTCCCCTTATGTTATTCCCTCCTTAAGTCAAATCCTATAAGAATAAGATTCATACCTTCCCTCTCACCTTCCACTGTTTTCTCCTGCATTGTAAGAGACTGTGCTTTTCTGTTTTTTTTTTTTTTTGGGGGGGAGATAATTTACCCCATTCTACATCTCCCTTTCTCCTTCTCCCAGTATAATCCTCTCTCACCACTTAATTTTATTCTCCAGATATGACCCCTTCATCTTCAACTCACCCTGTGCCCTCTGTCTATCTATCTATATTTATCTCTATCTCTATCTATATATGTACATCTACATCTGTATCTACATACATATAATTTTTTCCCTCCAACTACCCTAATACTGACAAAGGTCTCATGAGTTATAAATAGCATCTTTCTATGCAGGAATGTAAATAATTCAACCTTAATAAGTCACTTGTGATTTCTCTTTCTGGTTTGCCTCTTCCTGTTCCACTTGAGTCCTGTATTTGAAAGCCAAATCTTCTATTCAGCTCTGGTCTTTTCATCAAGAATGCTTTAAAGTCCTCTATTTCAGTGAATGACCGTTTTTTTCCCCTGAAGGATTATACTCAGTTTTGCTGGGCAGGTGATTCTTGGTTGCAATCCTATCTCCTTTACCCTCCAGAATATTATATTCCATGCCCTTTAGTCCCTCAATGTAGAAGTGGTTAAATCTTGTGCTATCCTGATTGTGTTTCCACAATATTTGAATTGTTTCTTTCTGGCTGTTTTTAATATTTTCTCCTTGACCTGGGAACTCTGGAATTTGGCTACAATATTCCTAAGAGTTTTCCTTTGGGGATCTCTTTCAGGAGGCAATCTGTGTATTCTTTCAATTTCTTTTTTATCCTCTTCTTGTAGAATATGAGGGCAGTTTGCCTTGATTATTTATTGAAAGATGATGTCTAAGCACTTTTTTTGATCATGGCTTTCAGAAACTCCAATAATTTTTAAATTATCTCTCCTGGATCTATTTTCCAGGTCAGTTGTTTTTCCAATGAGATATTTCACATTATTTTCTAATTTTTCATTCTTTTGGATTTGTTTTACAGTGTCTTGATTTCTCATAAAGTCACTAGCTTCCAATTGCTCTAATCTAATTTTTAAGGGAGTATTTTCTTCAGTAAGCTTTTGGACTTCCTTTTCCATTTGGTCAATATTGCTTTTTAGGGCATTCTCCTCATTGGCTTTTTGGATCTGTTTTGCCATTTGGGTTAGACTATTTTTTAAGGTATTATTTTCTTCATTATTTTTGGGTCTCCTTTAGCAAGCTGTTGACTTTTCATGATTTTCTTTTTTTTTCCTCTTTTTTTTATTAATTTATTTTGATTTATCAACAATCACTTCCATATGCCTTGAGTTTAAATTTTTTTCCCCCTTCCTCCCTACCACCCTTCCCATGATGGTGACCAATCTGATATAGGTTATACATTTATATTCCTATTAAAAATATTTTCACATTAGTGAAGTTGTAAGTAAAAATTAAAACCAATAGGAGGAACAATCAGAAAGAGGAAACAAAACTGAAAAGAAAAAAAAGATAGCAATTCAACTTCCATAGTTCTTTCTTTGGATGTGGATAGCATTTTCTGTCACAAGGCCTCTGGAGATGTCTTAGATCCTTGTATTGCTGAGAAGGGTGAAGTTTATCAATCTTAGTCGTCACACAACATGGTTTTTGTGTACAACATTCTCTTGGTTCTGCTCACTTCATTCAGCATCAAACCATATAAGTCTTTCCAGGTTTTTCTGAAGTTAGCCTGTTCATTATTTCTTATAGCCCAATATTATATTATTTCATATACCACAACTTGCTCAGCCATTACCCAATTGATGGGCATCCTCTCAATTTCCAATTCTTTGCCACCACAAAAGAGCTGCTATGAATATTTTTGTACATATGGGTCCTTTTCCCATTTGTGTGATCACTTTGGGATATAGCCCTACAAGTGCTATTGCTGGGTCAAAGGATATGCATGTTTTTGTAGCCCTTTGGCCGTAGTTCCAAATTGTTCTCCAAAATGGTTGGATCATTTCACAACTCCACCAACACTGCATTAGTGTTCCAATTTTCCCACATCTGTAATCATTTTCCTGATTTGTCCTGTTGGCCAATCTGATAGGTGTGATGTGGTACCTCAGAGTTGTTTTGATTTGCTTTTCTCTAATCAATAATGATTTAGAGCATTTTTCCGTATGGCCATAGATGGCTTTAATTTCTTCATCTGAGAACTGCCTGTTCATATCCTTTGACCATTTATCAATTGAGGAATGGCTTGTATTCTTATATATTTCTCTTAATTCTCTATATATTTTAGAAATGAATCCCTTATCAGAAAGACTGCTTGTAAAAATCCTTTCCCAATTTTTTACCTTCCGTCTTATGTTAGTTGCATTGGCTTGTGCAAAAACTTTTCAATTTAATGTAATCAAAATTACCCATTTTGCTTTTCATAATGTACTCTATCTCCTATTTGGTCATGAATTCTTCTGTTCTCCATAGATCTGATAGGTAAACTATTCCTTGCTCTCCCAGTTTGCTTACAGTATCAGCCTTTATATTTAAATCATGAGCCCATTTTGACTTTATATTGTTATATGGCATGAGATTTGTATATATGCCTAGTTTCTGCCATACTCTTTTCCAGTTTTCCCAGGAGTTTTTTTCAAAGAGTGGGTTCTTATCCCAGAAGCCAGGGTCTTTCAGTTTATCAAATAATGGGCTAATACACTCATTGACTACTGTGTCTTGCATATTTAACCTATTTCCCTGATCTGCAACTTTATTTCTTAGCCATTACCAAGCAGTTTTGATGATTGCTGCTTTATAATACAATTTAAGATCTGGAATTGTTAGGCCACCTTCTCCTGCATTTCTTTTCATTACTTCCTTTGTTATTCCACACCTTTTGTTCTTCCAAATAAGTCTTGTTATTATTTTTTCTAACTCTATAAAGTAATTTTTTTGGTTTTTTGATTGATATGGCACTGAATATTCCTTTCTACCCATTCAGTTTCCTCCAGAGGTGTAACATCCCTAACTTTTCTAATGTTCTGTTCACCTCCTTAACTTCTTTCTTGTTTATTTTGTGGTTAGATTTATCTAGTACAGAGAGGGGAAGGTTGAGGTCCCCCAGTAGCATAGTTTTGCTGTCTATTTCTTCCTGTAACTCCCTGAACTTCTCCTCTAAGAATTTGCATGCTATACCATTTAGTGCACATATGTTTAGTAATGATATTACTTCATTGTCTGTGGTGCCTTTTAGCAGGATGTAATTTCCTTCCTTATCTCTTTTGATTAGATCTATTTCTGCTTTTATTTTGTCAGACATCAGGATTGCTACCCCTGTTTTTTTTTTGTTTTACTTCAGCTGAAGCATAATATATTCTCTTCCAGCCTTTTACCTTTACCCTGTGTGTGTCACCCTTTTTCAAATATGTTTCCTGTAAACAACATATTGCAGAAATATGTTTTTTAATCCATTCTGCTATCTGCTTCCATTTTATGCGAGAGTTTATCCAATTCCCATTCACAGTTATGATCACTCTCTGTGTTTTTTTCTCCATCCTTTCCCCCTCCCTTCTTTCCCTCTGCTATAATAAGATTTGTGTCTTTTTCTGTACTATAATTTACCCTTGTCTGCCTCCTCCTTTCTCAGTACGTTTTCTAAGATCAGACTAATCCACTTACTTGGATCCATTTAACCAGCTGGATTAGATTTTTTTTTTATCATTACATCAAAGTCAACTAATATCCATTCCCTTTACATACACTCCTTTAACGTGGTGTAATAACAATACAGTTCTCAAGAGTTGCAAGTGTCATCTTCCCTTTTAGGGATGTAGACAGGTTGCCCTTATGAACAACATATTGTATCTTTCTGTCCCATTTACCTTTTTATGTCTTTCTTCAATCTTGTACTTGAAAATCAAATTTTTTGTTGAGCTCTGGTCTTTTTATCAGGAAGGTTTGGAAGTCCTCTATTTTGTTGAATATCCATCCCCTCCCTTGAAAAATCATGCTCATTCTTGCTGGGTAGTTGATCCTTGGCTGCAATCCAAGCTCCTTTGCCTTATGGAATATCATGTTCCACACCCTGCGGTCTTTTAATGTAGAAGCTGCAAGGTCCTGTGTAATCCTGACTGTGGTTCCATGATATTTAAATTGTTTCTTTCTGACGGCTTGCAGCACCTTCTCTTTCATCTGATAATTTTGGAATTTTGCTATTGTATTCCTTGGCCATGTCAATTTGGGATCTCTTTCAGGTGGTGAGCAGTGTATTCTTTCTATGGTTATTTTACCTTCTGGTTCTAGGACTTCAGGGCAGTTTTCCTTTATGATTTCCTGAAAGATACTGTCCAGGCTCTTTTTTTCATCATGATTTTCAGGTAGTCCGACAATTTTTATCATCTCTCATGATCGATTTTCCAGGTTGGTTGCTTTACTGATGAGGTATTTTATGTTTTCATCTATTTTTTCATTTTTTTGTTTCTGTTTGACTGATTCTTGCTCTCTCATAGAGTCATTAGTTTCCATTTGTCCAATTCTAGTTTTTAACAGATTGTTTTCTTCTGTTAGTTTTTGTACTTCCTTCTCCAATTGGCCAATTGTATTTTTAAGGGATTTGTTTTCTTCAGTGTACTTTTTTCCAGTTTGCCAATTGTGTTTTTTAGGGACTTGTTTTCTTCAGTGTACTTTTTTTCCAATTGGCCAATTGTATTTTTAAGGACTCTTCTACCTCTCTCATTAGACTTTTAAAATCCTTCTTGAGCTCTTCTAAGAAGGCTTTTTGGGCTTCAGACCAGTTCATATTCCCTTTTGATGTTGCAGATGTGGGTTTGTTGACAATGTTGTCCTCTTCAGAATTTCTGTCTTGATCTTCACTCTTCTCATAATATGAATCTATGGTACATTTTTTTTTACTCATGGTTTCTTTATTCCCTGGCCTTTAAAGAGATTGAGCTCTCCTGCTGGGGAACAGAGGGCACTGACCCAAGCTTCTTGTGTTGGGAGCCTAGGTCTTGGTCACTGGCTTTGTGTGCTGGGGCCTCTTATGTTGGCAATTGGAGGCTGTAGGGTTCTGGCAGCTTACCTCGTGTTGGGCTGGAATCAGCAAGGCTGGAACTTTCAGGCAATTCTAGGTTGCCTGCTTTTCCTTTCCTTTAGCTTTCTTCAGCTCCTTTCATATGGGTGCTGCAGGGTTTTTATCTACCTGGGGCCCCTTGCAGTGGTGCCTCCCTCATTTCTGCCAATGCACTGGGAGATTCCTTTGTGGTAGAGTTCCGAGGCACTGGTGGTTTTCTGATCTGGTTTCCACTGGTTCCCCCATCCTCACTGAGGCACTCAGAGGTCCAGGTGTTGGTGTTTGCCTGCTCTACTACCTGGGCTTCAGGATCTCCTCCTGGTTGGCAGTTGGAGGCTGTAGGGTTCTGACAGATTACCTGGTGTTGGGTTGGAATCATCAATGCTGGGAATTAAGGAAGACTCTAGGTTGCTTTCTTCAGCTCCTTTCAGATTGATGCTGTAGGGTGATTATCTTCCTGGGGCCATTTGTAATGGTGCTTCCCTTCCTTTTGCTGAGGCACTGGGAGACCTGTTTGCTGGGCTGCTGTACTGCTGTTCCCCGTCTTTCTTCTAGTTCAGCTGTTCCAGGGATTTTTTTTTTCTGGGGTGATATTTTCTGGGTTTTCAGAGGTTTATAGGGGAGGGTGAGAGCAACTACCTTTTTACTCTGCCATCTTGGCTCCCTGGAGCAGACTTCATGATTTTCTTGCATCACTCTCATTTCTCTTCCCAGTTTCTCCTCTATTTCTCTTACTTGCTTCTCAAACTGCTTTTTCACCTCTTTCAAGGCCTGAGACTGATTCATATTTTTCTGGGATGCTTTGGTTGTGGGAGTTTTGACTTTGTTGTCTTCTTCTGGTTATCTGTTTTGATCTTTTTTGTTACCAGAAAAAGAGATTCTATGGTCTGACACTTTTTGTGAGGTTTGCTTATGATCCTAGCCAATTACTTGAGTTATAAACTCTTTATTAAGGTAGAAGCCTACTTCTAATGTGCAGAGTGTACTGTCCCAAGATTCAGGGGTTTGTAAAGATGTTTTCAGATATACTTCCAGGGACCTATAAATTTTCAGTTCTTCCAAGGTGGTATGATAAGGTGCAAGGTGTTTACACCTTTCCTGGCCTGTGCTCTGGTCTAAGAGTGTCTTGGAACTGTGAGGAGGGTTACCTCTCCACTACCACTACAAGCTCCACCATGCCAGTGCTCCTCCTCACCCCAGGACTGCCCCTCCAAACTGTGAACCACATCCAAGCATGGGCAAAGCAAGAGATTCCTGCCTCACCACTGGCAAAGGGATCACTGCAATCCCCTTCTCATCAGCCACTCAATTCCCCCATGGTCTGTGGCCGGAAGCTCAGGAAACAGACACCTTCCGTGGGGCTGAGCTTGGGAAAAGGGGCTGGAACCCCGGGCTTCTCTCTCAGCATTGCAGAAACAGACTTTCCCCGCTAACCTTCTAATTTGTCTTTGGCGTTTCTGGGTTGAGAAGTCTGGAAACCACCATAGCTGCCCACAATTCAGTCCTCGGAAGTCTGCTCCATGTTCACTGTGCCCAAGCCAAATTTTGCTCCTCTACCTGTCTGGCATGATATACCTTTCTGATCAACCATCCAGGTTGCCTGGGGCTGCAAACTTGTTTCACTCTGTCTTTCTGTGGGTTCTGCTGTTTTAGGATTTGTTTAGAGTCATTTTTTTTTGGTATGTATTTGGAAGGGTTTCAGAGAGAGCTCAAGCAAGTCACTGCTTTTACTCCACCATCTTGGCTCAGCCCCCCATCAGCAATCTGGGCAGATACTTAAAGAGTCTGAACATTATTAAGCTATTGGCTAGATTATAAGAACCTGAGCAGTGGCTAGATTTTAAGAATCTAAGCCCTGGCATTAAATATTGATAATGCCATATTGTATCATATAACCATATAGTACCATATTGTAAACAAATCATTACATCCACATATTCCTGCACATGAATGCCGAACTACCCAACAATGCATGACATACTTGCCTGCCAACACTTGTGTATTAAGACTTATTTGAGTACTTAACCACTGATCAGTTATAACTTGCATTTTCTGTGTTTATTTGGAAAATACTGCAATCACTATGACTTTAACTCTGTTATACAAGAGATGAAATGTGTACAAATTTGTTTTTCAAAGTTTTCTATCCTTCTTTCTTTCTTTCCTTCCTTCCTTCCTTCCTTCCTTCCTTCCTTCTTCCTTCCTTCCTTCCTTCCTTCCTTCTTTCCTTCCTTCCTTCCTTCCTTCTTTCCTTCTTCCTTCCTTCCTTCCTTCCTTCCTTCCTTCCTTCCTTCCTTCCTTCCTTCCTTCCTTCCTTCCTTCCTTCCTTCCTTCCTTCCTTCCTTCCTTCCTTCCTATTTTTATCTATTTATTTCATTTATTTATTCATTATGTATTTATGTACTTATTTATTCCTGAATTCATTCATTAATGTATTATTTTTTAATGAATAGAAATCTATTCTTTCTCACTCTGATTTCTCCATGCACCCTAGTGGGAAAAAAAGGAGAAAAACAAATTATTTGTAGTAAGTATGCTTAGTCAAGCAAAACATCTCACATAACTGTCTTCGTTCAAATAATACATGTCATGCTCTAACTTGATTTCTTGACATTTCTGTAATGAAATATGTAGCATACTTCATCCTCTGTCCTCTGAAATATTTATCAGAGTTATTTTATAATTTTGGTTTGTTTTATAGTGTTGCTATATACTTTTTTCTTATTCTCATTTCCTTCTTCATCAGTTTAGAGAAGTCATCAAAATTGTTCATTTTTATAATGTTGATGTAATTATGCAAATTGTGTTTTTCTGGTTCTGCTCACTATGCTCTGATTCAATTCATAGAATTCTTCCATGTTTCTTTGAAATTGTGTGTTTCCTCATTTCTTGAAGCAAAATAGTACCCCATTATACTCATAAACCATAATTTGTTTGTCATTCCTTAAGTGATGGACACACCTTTATTTTCTCAGCACTTTTTTTGTGGCAAAGAAAACATTCTTCATATATCAAAAGATTTTATTAGGGAACTTTCCTTTCATCATTTTCATTGAATCTTCAATCAACATTGAGGATGGAGAAAATCTCTTCAAATAAAATAAAACATAAATAAACATTCATTGAAATGACAATGTTGCTTTGTGATCAAAAGACATGTTTAGTCTACTGATCTGTTAATTCCCATTTTTTTTCTGTAGCTTCTCTAGTCAACATAGAAACCTTATCACTTGACTGGAGAGTCATAAAGATTAATTTTGATTCTCTTTAAAATGTGTTGTTTTTAATTATCGAGAATTGATAATTTTCTCCTTTCCATCTCCTACACCTTCACCTGAGGGATGGGGAAGATGAATGACCCTTCTAATCAAGGAAACCAATTCCTGTATTGGCCATGTACAAAAATATATGACTTATCCTGTATAATATTGATTCTTGTGAGCCTTGTTTATTCTTCAAAACCTAGAACCATAAAACATTTTTATATAATAAATATTCTAAGAACATTCATATGGAGCTCATCAGGGTTTCCTGTGATCAGCATATCCATGTAATGGAACTTAGGGAGATATACTTATCTACAATCGCATGTTGCGAGGTTTGGCCTAGAAGTTACATAAGAATCCTTTCTACAATGATGTGAGAGTCATGTTTCAACCCTTTAAATGAAGACACAGAATCCTCAAAAAGATTCACTTTCCTCTTTGACTTTACATAACCTCGCAAGAACTTCCATGCTCTCCCCTTTGACAACATTTAATATTATGAGACTGAAAATCTCATAGGAAGTATGAGACTAGGAAGTAGAAATTATTGTGGTGCTTTAGAACCATAAATACAAAATTGGTCTAGTTCCTAGGATGTGTCCTTCAGTGCCAAAATATTTACTTCTAAGTAGTATCTCTCCTTTAAAAAATTCTAGAGGAAAAAGACATGTCTACAGATTTCCTCTGAGTCTCAAAACTGTGGTTATAATTCCACAGAATAAGAGAATATGAGAACTGGAAATGACCTCAGCGACTATCTATCCCAACCTGTAAAGCCGATATAACTTATCTGACAGGTGGTCATGCAGTCTTTGCTTGAAGATCCACACAAAGGGAGGACCCACTACCTTGCTATTCAGCCAAGTTTGTCTGTAACTATGATTTCAAAATGAGGAACATTCTTGTAAAAATGCACATCAGCAACTATTTTACAACATAGACTTTGGTGCATGGAGAGGTTAAAGTGTGGCTTGACCAAGGTTATATAGTCAATATATGTAAGAACATAGTTTGGTCCCAGGTCTTCCTGATTCCATGTTGCCTCTATATGACATTTCTGCTCATAAGTCTAATTATTTATAGGAAAATTTATCTGGGTCCAACTTAACAAAAAAATACCTAGAGTTATAAAAAAAATCATCTCATTCCCTGCTGAAATCTGATTTGATAAAGAAACTAACTAGAGGCTTGAGAATCCCTCAGGTAACTAAAGACCTCTAAAGTGATGTTCCACTTTTGAATTCTCCTCTAAGGAAAAAAATATACTAAAATCATTACAGTACAAGGAAGGAATGTTCTATGAAATATTAAATTTTATGAAACAAATATGTTAAGTTTACAAAATTATGAGAAAAATGAGAGAACTAAAAAGAGAAAAACAAACAAAATGGTAGTCACAAATCAGAGCAGAGATGAAGTGAAAGAAAAAAAAGATGAAGAATACATAGTTTCACCTTAAAGACTGATGGGTTTTTCTATGTATTTATCTATGCATATATGTACACGTGCATGTAGGTATAGGTTTGTATGTATACATATATACATATATATACATATATATATACATATGTATGTGTGTATATATATATATATATATATATACATATACATATATATGCATATATACACACAGTCATGATGGTGTCAAATATTCATTAATTAGTATCACTGTCACTATTACCAGACTGTTCCCACCTCATTTTCCCCTGCTTTTGGGATCATCATTCATCACAACTCAGTGCTTCAGTAAAAAAAATCTCACAATCTCATTTTTCTTTCCATCATACCATTAGAAATTTCTGCTTCCCCCTAGAAATGATCAAGGGTAAGAATACAACTTGGAAGTAAATTCTTTCTCAATATAAAGAAGACTGTCAGACAAATGTTAGTGAATTTGTTTGAATCTTTTCTTCTTTAGTATTGGTAAAGCCTCTCTAGCCCAGTTTGGTTTGCTGTTGCTTTACCAAATCTTTTCATCTTTTCTATTTACCTAAGGTTTTGAGCTTCCATTCCTACTCCATTTTTTTTTATCTTTTATTTTTCTTATATGTGACTTAGCCAAACCCTCTCCTCTTCATATACTCTCACCTGGTTTCTTTGTGATTGCACATTTTTTTACATTAGGAATTATATTCTAAAGCCATGAGGTATGGTGGGTGATGCTATTTGGATCTGTTTGTGTAATGTGCTGCAACAAAGAGCTACTGGTAAAACTCTTCTGCTCTCTGCAGGTTGCTGCTTCTGTCTGCAATTTGTGTTTTATCACTGTCCTTGAGAAATAACATTAGCTGTCACCCCATCACATGAAAGGAGGGGGAAAAAAAAACCTCTTCTCATTTTCTTGTAGCTCCTGTTTCCTTTCAGAGCACCCCAGATCATGTTTATGTATTTTCCTCTGCTGTCTGATCCTTCTTCTAGGTCTCGACCTCCTCACTGTTCTCATTTTTTATCCATCTCTTCTTTAGGTTTCTTTTTTCCCCCCTTTTTTTTCTTTTCCCATTAGGTTCCTCATTTCACAAGACTGCTTTGTTCGCCTTATCTGATATCTGGATTTGGTTGATGCCATAACTGCATATACAATGCTTACATCCTTCCTTAGAAGCTTTCTTCTTGCTGCTAAAATGTGGATAATTTCAAGAATGTCCTTAATCTAATTTTGCTGTTCTAGCAGCAAATATGTTCATATTTTTGAGACTCTTTGTCTTTTATGTTTAACCAAATGTCAGTTGATTATGTGCTGTGATTATGATGACCCATATATGATGTTTTAACTGAGGTTCCCTTGTCACTTTCTTTTTGCTATTCTATTGTTTTTCTTGTTTTAGGACTTACTACAATGTCACGGAATCATTTCTGGAAGAGTTGACATTTGATTGTATAGTGACAACATAACAAACTTGCAAACTTGAATGATTTATGCAAAAAAAAATAAAGGCACAGGACATTTCACAGGTTAGGACATTTAAATTTTAATATTGTAAGATTCAAAAGTTCATTCCCAAGCATGAGAAATAGACATTTTTGTCAAGTTAACTAGTGGCCCATGGTTTTTCTTTATGTAAGTCATTTTTGTTCTGTTTTCTTTGTTGAGAGGGGAGGGAGACATATGAAAAAATCTGAGATAGAGATATATAAGGAAAAATGAATGGAATCAATATTAAGGATAGAGTAGTCAATCTGAGCAACTAAAGACCATGAATGCACTGATAGCACTTTGTGTTCCTTCTCTGAATTTCCTAATAATTTTCTTTAAAATAATTTTTTTTTTTCTGCATGGCTTTAGAAACCAAACAGGTAGATAATAATGGCTAATGTATATAGTGTTTTGAGGATTGCAAAATGTTTTACAAATGTTATTCATTTCATCCTTACAGCAATTCTTGGAGGTACATGATATTATTATCTTCATTTTACAAAACAACAAATTGAGGTAAGTCTAGTGTGACAATTAAGGGAGTAATATTTTATAAGACAGAGAAGACAGAATGGGATCAAGTTGGATGACAATTAACTGCCAAATAGAGGAACTGATATTGATCATGTCGACATTGGACTTTATGGAATGGGGTATGTGTATATATGTGACATAGAAAAAGCTACGATTTAAGAAAATTATTTTGTTAGCTTTATAAAGATAGTGTGGGTGGCAAGAGATCTGAATAAGGAAATCTAATTACAACAATCCTTGGAGGTAGGTGATATTATTACCTTCATTTTACAAAAGAGCAAATTGAGGTAAGTCTAGTGTGACAATTATGGTAGTAGTATTTTAAAAGATAGAGAAGAAAAGAAGTCCTAGGACACAATCTTGGTGTACGTTATCCTGTTTTCCTGTGATTTTCATTTCTTCTGCTAAATTTCTATTTTCAGAGCTATTATTTCATACAAGTTAGAGGTGTTGAGTATTTGACAAGGAAAGAGATATTTTAAAATATTTTCCTCAAGTTTTTATAGCACAATGGCACATCCAAAACATTGTAGGCAACAGTAATCTTAGATAATGCCCCAGTGCTAGAACAGTTCATTTCTGAAGTTCTAAAGATATGTTGAGGTACGTATTTGTTGCATTTGGAATATGCTTCCAATGTATAATTCTAACCACCAGGTCATGTGTTGCTAGTTATTCAGTGGGTGCTAAATTTTAATTGTTGCTGTTGTGTATAGTGATGTATTGTATAATTTCTACCATTTCCATGGATTTTTTCCATTGATCGCTAAGTCCAGGCTTCTTAAAGATAACAACACTCTAATTTCTGGTCATGAACTGATACTAAATTGCTACTATAAACCACTTGATGTTCATAATCAAATCTTTATGTCTCAGATATTTGTTCAATACTTCTATTTCGGAAAATTGTTGGCTGAGTTGTACATGAAGGGCCTTTCAATTATATTCTTAAATCTTAGCTGTTGTATAGGTTCCATTTAGTGGTAAAACACTTTTAGTTAAATTTGACAAATTGAATGATATGTAGCTATTATTAGCCTTTACTATTACTTGGCAAAGTGGCATCTACTTATTTCATATGATTTTGACCTTTTTGTTATGCACTCTGAGATTATGTCTTTTCTGTTCTTTTGGTAACCAGGAAATAATCATTATCTAGCTGCCATAGCTGTATCGCATTCCTAGTACAAAACAAGGCAGCTAGGTAACACAATGAATAGAACTCTGGGTAG
The DNA here is from genome assembly GCF_003287225.1 of Phascolarctos cinereus. Classification (NCBI taxonomy): domain Eukaryota; kingdom Metazoa; phylum Chordata; class Mammalia; order Diprotodontia; family Phascolarctidae; genus Phascolarctos; species Phascolarctos cinereus. Next base: position 172,857,546 of record NW_027555958.1, read on the forward strand.
GGAGTCAGGAAGACTCATCTTCTTGAGTTCAGATCTCGCCTTTGATACTTACTAGCTAACTGACCCTGGGAAAATCACTTAATCCATTTACCTCAGTTTCCTCATCTATAAAATCAACTGGAGAAGGAAATGACAAACCATTCCAGTATCTTTACCAAGAAAACCCTAAATGGGGTCATAAACAATCAGACCCAACGGAAACAGCAACACCAGGTTTCCATACAGTAATGGTACCCATGTTTTATTAATATTGTACTCATTTTCATTAAAATATTTTCCATATCAGTTATGGTCCATTTTGCAGCTTTAAAAAGGTGTGTATTGAAACTGAGATTGCATAGTGGTTGAGTTTTTTAATATATTCTTCCCCTTGAACTTTGATTTTAGGGTCTCAATGAATCTCTTAACATAATATAACAATAGTTTTCTGTATAATACCTTTATTCTTAATATATATTAGCCTGGAGAAACCATGGTAATTTTTAAGTATAACCTGATTCAATATTGTGGTTTTCAGCTTCTATTTCTATTTGGTTTACACTAGAACTTTAATCTTATGGAAACCAAATGCTATTTTTCATAAAATCATAGAATCATTGTGTTGGAAGGATCAAAAAATCTGTACATATTTAAGAGAAACTATTGAATACCACTTGTGCATCTAGGCAGCTAGGTGGTACAGTGGATAGAGATCTGTGTTTTGAGACAGAAAGACAAGTTTAAATCCAGCCTCAGATACTTTTTCTGTGCAACCCTGATCAAGTCACTTTGTTCTCTGCATCTGTTTCTTTAACCAAAAATTAGGATAATAAGAACACCTAACTTCCATGGTTGTGAGGATCAGATGAAATACTTGTAAAGTGTTTGTAACAATGTCTGGCACACAGTAAGTACTTAATAAATGTGTGTTCTTCCTTCCACATGATAGGCCTTCAAATACTTAGAGTAAGTTATCATTTCCCACCTGGATTTTCTTTTCTTTTGGATAAAGGTCATCAGTTCATTTAACCAATCAAATATCATGGACCCAAGTCCCTTCATCAGTTTACTCCTCTCAATTCACTATTAAATCCTTAACTTTATAATTGTTCCATTTTTTTTTAACTTTGCATTATCTTGCAAACCACCTTCTCTTTATCCTTTGTGATTCTACCTCAGGAAGTACTAGAAGCAGTCCTTTGAAACATGCACAGAGGATAGACAGGTGTGTAGATAATCCAGTCAGTTTATGTGTACAAGTCCTCGTTAGCTTCCTTAAATCATTTTGTCCTTCCTAAATGATCTTAATTGTGTTTCTCTTTCAACCCAAAAGCAGAATATGTACCAATGTTTGGACTACAGATTATTCTCCCTCAAATTCACTTCAATTTCTCCAAAATTACTCTAGTTTCTTCTCTCCAAATTCAATCTTATGTAATTAATATCATAGTTCAGTTTACTTAAATTTGAATAGTTTGTAAAAGTTTCCTTGTGTCTATCTTTACCCTTCATATCTATAATTTGTAATGCAGTGATATTCCATTTTATGTATGTGCAATAATTTTGTACCCATTTTCTGAAGTACAAACATCATACTTTGTTTCTAGTTCTTTGCAAGTATACACGCAACAGTGGTAATATGAATATTCAATGTATATGGTATCTTTTGTTTCCATTTTAGAAATCCTTGAGATATATACCTAGCTGATAGATCTCTAGGTCAAAAGGTAGGGATATCTAATCACTTTCTAAGTATAAATTCAAATTGCTCTTTAGAATAGTTGATCTAGTTCACATCTCCACTAACAATATATTAGTGTGCCTGTCTTTTTGTAGCCCCTTCTGAATTGAGTACTCCCATCACTCATCATCTTTTGCAATATACTGAATGTGAGGCAAAAATCTCTCAGTTCTTTTCATTTGCATTTCTTTTATTACTAGTGATTTGAAGCAATATTTCATATGGTTGTTAGTTTGCAATTCTTTTGGGAGCTATTTGTTCACATGTTTTGACTTATCTATTCACTTATATGTCATCCCCACCCTCAGTTTAGTGTTTTTGTGTGCCTTGACATGTTTAGAATGAAAATATTAAATAGATCCTCATTATATATACACTCTATCAATTAACCAAAAATCATTCATTAAACACCTATTATGTATGAATCAACATTATATATACTGTGTTTATACACTGTGTTTATTCAATTATATGTCTCAAAATATATGAATGACTGACTTTTAAAAAAATTCCAACAGTGGTATTCTCTAATAAAATAGTAGTAAAGATTGTATATCCTTAAATTTCAACATTAAAAAAGAATTTATTTTTGTTACATTTTATTGTTTGTTGAATATTTTAAAGGATACTTATCAGTTATTCATTAGGAAGACTCATTTGGTCTTTTGTGCTTTATTACCATTCATAAGTTATGTGAATGGGCAGCTAAGTGGTACAGCAGATAGAACACCAGGACTAAAGGCAAGAAGACTCAACTTCATAAGTTCAAATCTGGCCTCAGACACATACTAGCTGTGTGACTCTGGAAAAGTCATTCAGCTTTGTTTGCCTCAGTTTTCTCATCTGTAAAAATGAACTGTAGAGGAAAATGACAAAACGTTCCCATATCTTTGCCAAAAAAATCCCAAATGGGGTCACAAAGAGTTGAACACAACTGAGACAACTGAACAACAACAAATAGGTTATTTATATATATATATATATATATATATATATATATATATATATATATATATATATATAATATGCATATATATATATATATATATATATACATATATATATATACATATATATATATATATATAATTTATTTAAGCTGATCTCCAATATTGTAGTCTTGTCTCTGACTATATAGTGCAGCATAGAAAGTCCCCGTCACTAGAAAGTATTTTTCAATTCACTTTACCTTTATTTTATGAAGTATTTTCCAGTTAGTAAGTCTGACGTTTTGCCGTGGAACACCTAAATGCAGAGGTATGATTCTTAGATTTTTCTTTCACCAACCCTGGCCTTTTACTATTCTTATTTCTGTAATAACAAAGCACATTGAAAAATAGAACCTGAAGTCATTTGATAGGAGTTTGGTTCATATCAGAGCAAAGTTAGCCATAGATAATCTTGGACAGATGGCTAATGAATACCTTTACTTCAGGGCTCCACAGTTATCCTCATTCAACTTGATAGCCTCTTCATAATCTTGTATATAGCTATCAGATACCCTGGGAAAATGACAAGTAGAAGCAGTAGGACCTCCAGGTATTTGTCTGTAATTAACCAATCATGATAGTGTTTATGTTAGCAATGCATGTAGGTGTATATTCTGCCCCTTGTAAATATGTGCAGGGTATATCATTGTCTAAATAAAGAAGCATGCTGTTGTTTGAAAAGGAAAATTTTTTTTTTAAAGGAAAAGCAATGGATTTTTAAAAATTTTCTTTCTATTAATTTTCAGAAGAAAGGAAAAAAGAGAGGGAAGAAGGGAAGGGAAAATAAAGGGAGAGAAAGAGAGGGAGGGAAGAAGGAGGGAAGGAAGGAAGGAACAAAATAAAGAAGGAAGGAAGAATGGAAGGAAGGAAGGAAGAATGGAAGGAAGGATGGAAGGAAAAGGAAGAAGGAAGGAAGGAAGGAAGGAAGGAAGGAAGGAAGGAAGGAAGGAAGGAAAGGGCTAGGAAAAGAAAAGTACAGAGTGGTGGTGGTAGCCTTAAAACATTATTTGTGGAATAACTAAGAATAATAATAATAAAAAAAGAAACAAATTTGTGGAATAATTAGGGAAAGTACTGCTTTTTATAAACCTAGGAGGAGCTTGGTAAAGGTTTTATAAATCCTTGTTAAGAAGTTAAAGAATGAGTAGTCTTTTCTGACAATAAAATTGTATTCCTAAGGACTTCCAGGAGCCAAGATGGAGGAGTAAGTAGTAAATTTCTGTAGCACTCCATATTCACCTCCAACAATCATAAAATAGTGCCCCAGAACAAAACCTAGAATAACAGAGCCAGCACAAAGACTGGGTGGAGCAATCTTTTAAGCCTAGGAAACTTAAAGGATCAGGAAAAAGGTCCATCTCACTCAAGAAAAAAAGGAGCACATTCCAGGATAGAAGCATCCTAGAAAGTCAACAGGAAGACCCACCTCAGAAAACTAACAGAAGGTCTTGAGCCCCAGTAGGGTGGAGCAAGCAAACACCAACACCAGAACAACCCATATGCCTTAGCATAGCCAGGGAACTGGGAGACTTCACTTCTGAGAATCATAGCATGCTTCAGGACAGCCCAGGGTAGGCAAGCATTTCTAGTGGTTGAACATCCCCATGCTTCAGCACAGCCCTGGGTGGGCAAGTGTGCTTCAGCAGCCAGACCTTCAAATACTTCAGCACAGCCCAGGGTAGTCTGCATTTTCCAGCTGCCAAGTACTCAGTGCAGCCCAGGGAAAACAGGTATTCTCTAGGGGCCAAACTTCCATGTACTTCAGTGTAGCAGAGAAACCCCACCTGGATTCAGCAAACACCAGACACCACCACTAGGACCCAAGATCAGAGCCAGGCAAGCCCCCAGACCCCTACAGACTCCAGCTGCCAGTACCTGATTCCCCAGCACATAAAGGCAATGATCAGACCACTGGCCCCCAGCACAAGAAACATGGGACAGTGCCTCCTGTGCTTCAGCAGGAGAGCTCAACTCTAAAAGTCAGGAAGCAGGCAAACAAGATGAACAAAAAGCAGAAACAGACACTGACCATAGATAGTTTCTATAGTGACAGGGACGACCAAAACAAAACTCAAGAGAGGATAAAGTTGTCAATATATCTACATCTGAAACCTCAAAGGGGGATATGAATTGGTCTAAAACATAAATCTGTCATAGGAGAGCTCAAGAAAGATTTTAAAAGTCAAATAAGAGAAGTAGAAGTAAAATAGAGAAAAGAAATGAAAGATATACAAGAGAGAGTCAACAGCTTGGAAAAGGATGGACAAAAATTGACTAAAAATATTCCCTAAAACATGCAATTATCAAAATTGGAAGAAAAAAAAACACTGAGGAAAGCAACTCTTTAAAAAGCATAATTGGCCAAATAGAAAAGGACGTACAAAAACTAACTGAAGAAAACAATTCCTTAAAAATTAGAATTGGGCAAGTGGAAGCTAATGACTATATGAGACATCAAGAATGAGTCAAACAAAATCAAAAGAATGAGAAATAGAAGGAAATGTAAAATACCTCATTGAAAAAACAATTGATCTGGAAAAATAGATCCGAGAGAGATAATTTTAAAATTATTGGTCTAACTGAAAGCCACAATCAAAAAAAGAACCTGGACTTCATCTTCAAGAAATTATCAAGGAAAACTATCCTGATATCCTAGAAGCAGAGGGTAAAATGTCATTGAAAGAAACCACAAATCACCTCCTAAAAGAGATTCCAAAATGAAAATTCTGAGGAATATGGTAGTCTAATTCTAGAATTTTCTGGTCAAGGAGAGAATACTGAAAGTAACTGGAAAGAAATAAATTAAATATTGTGGAAACACAGTCAGGATTACACAGAACTTAGCAGCTTCTACATTGAAGAATCATAGGGCTTGTAATATGATATTTTGGAAGGCATAGAAGCTTGGAATACAACCAAGAATCAACTACCCAGCAAAATTGAGAATAATCTTTCAGGAGAGGATGTGGATATTCCATGAAATAAAGAACTTCCAAACTTTCGTGATTTAAAAACAAAACAAAACAAAACAAAGCTGAACAGAAAATTTGATCTTCAAGTAGGAGACTCCAGAGAAGCACAAAAAAGGTAAAGAAGAAAGAAAACAAACCAAAAAAAGCATTTTATTTGATAAAATCAAACTGTTTACATCTCTACATGGGAAGATGAGACTTGCAACTCTTGAGTATTGTATCTTTATTATGACATTTAGAAGGGATACACATAAACAGAAGATGTGGGTATAAGTTAATATTTACATGAAGAAAAATAATTAAGGGGTGAAAATAAAAGGAATGTACAGGGAGAAGAAGAAAGGAGGAGGCAGAAAAGGGTAAATTATATCACATGAACAGGCACAAAGACCTATTAGAGTAGAGGGGAAAAGGGAAGGAGGAGAGCATTGCTTGAACATTACTTTCATCATATTTTTCTCAAAGAGGGAATAATATACATATTAATTGGGAATGGAAACCTATCACACTCTATAGGAAGTAGGAGAGGAAAGGGGAAAGAAAAAGTAAGTGTTGGATAGAAGGGAGGGCAGATTGAGGGAGGCACTGGTCAGAAGCAAAAACCACTTGTGAGGAGGAAAAGGAAGAAAGGAGAGAGAAAAGCCTAAACAGGAAAAACAATAATAAGAAAAAGATAGTAATCAAAACTGTAAATGTGAATGGGATGAACTCTCCCATAAAATGGAAGTGGATAGCAGAGAAGATTAAGAGTCATAATCCTACAATATGTTGTTTACAAGAAGCACATTTGAAGCAGAGGGATACACCCAGTGTAAAGTAAAAGGCTGCAGCAGAATATATCATACTTCAGGTAAAGGGGGAAAAAAAAAAGAAAATGGAGGAGTAGCAATCCTGATATCAGACAAAGCACAAACAAAAATAGATCTAATTAAATGACATAGGAAAGGATACTACATCCTGCTAAAAGGTACCATAGACAGTGAAGTAATATCAGTATTAAACATATATACACCAAGTGATATAGCATCCAAATTCTTAGAGAAGTTCAGTGAGTTACGGGAAGAACTAGAAAACAAAACTATAGTAGTGGGGATCTCAACCTTCCCCTATAAGAACTAGATAAATCTACCCACAAAACAAATAAGAGAGGGGCAACTAGATATCACAGTATATAGAGCACCAGCCCTGAATTCAGGAGGACCTGAGTTCAAATCTGGCCTCAGACCAAATACTTGACAGTTACTATCTGTGTGACCCTGGGCAAATCACTTAACCCCAATTGCCTAAAAGGAAAAATAAATAAGAGAGAAGTTAAAGAGGTGAATAGAATTTTAGAAAAATTAAATACAGAAGACCTCTAGAGAAAAGTGAATGGTGATAAAAAGGAATATACCTGTTTCTCAGCACTTATACAAAAATTAACTATGTGCTAGGGCATAAAAACCTCACATTCCAGTGTAGAAAGGCCAAAATATTAGAAACATCATTTTCAGATAATGATACAATAAAAATTACATGCAATAAAGGGCCATGGAAAGATAGGCTAAAAATTAATTGGAAACTAATCTAATCTTTAAAAATGGGTGAATCAAACAATAAAACATAGAAACAAGCAATAACTTCATCCAAGAAAATGACAATAATAAGACAACATACCAAAACTTATGGGATGTGGCCAAAAGAGTTCTTAAGGGGAATTTTATATCTCTGAATATTTACATTAATAAAATAGGCAAAGAGGAGATCAATGAATTAGGCATGAAACTAAGATAGATAGGGAAACAATACATTAAAAATTCTTAATTAAATACCAAATTAGAAATTCTGAAAATTTAAGGAGAGATTAATAAAGTTGAAATTAAGAAAACTGTAGTAATAATAAATATAACTAAGGGCTGGTTTTATGAAAAAAATCAATAGGACAGATAAATCTTTGGTTAATATGATTAAAAAAAAGAACACCAAATTATCAGCATCCAAAATGAAAAGGGGAGAATTCACCACCAATGAAGAGGAAATTAAAACAAAAATTAGGAGCTATTTTGCCAACTGCATGCCAAGGAATCTAACAATCTAAATGAAATGGTTGAAATTTAAAAAAAAATTCTAAATAGCCCAGATTGACAGATTAAAAAATAAAATGTTTAAACTACACAACTTCAGAAAAAGAAATTGAACAACCCATCGATGTACTCCCCAAGAAAAAAATCTCCAGGGTCAGATGGATTTAAAGATCAAAATGGCTATATGATTTAGATATAAAAGCTGAGAAGTAAATTAGGAGAGAAAGGAATAATTTATTTGTATGATCTATGGAGAAGAGAAAAATATATGACCAAACAAGAGAGAGAACATTATGAAATGCAAAATTATTCATTTTGATTAGAGTAAATTAAAAAAAGGTTTTGCATTAACAAAGCTAATAAAACCAAGATTAGAAGAGAAATAAAAAAGCTGGGAAACAATTTTTATAGCTAGTGTCTCTGATAAAGTCTCATTTCTTTTTTTCTTTTTTTATTAATTTATTTTGATTTATCAACAATCACTTCCATATGCTTTTGAGTTGAAAATTTGTCTCCCCCTTCCTCCTCCCCACCCTCCCCAAGACGGCACACAATCTGATATAGGCTTTACATTAATTACCCATTAAACATATTTTCACATTAGTGAAGTTGTAAGTAAAAATTAAAACCAGTAGGAGTAACCATCAGAAAGATGAAACAAAACTCAACAGAAGGTAAAAATAAGTGATAGCGATTCAACTTCCATAGTTCTTTCTTTGGATGTGGATAGCATTTTCCATCCTGAGGCCTCTGGAGACATCTTAGATCCTCGTAATGCTGAGAAGGGTTCAGTTTAACAATCTTAGTCATTGCATAACATAGCTGTTATTGTGTCCAAAGTCCTCTTGGTTCTGCTCACTTCACTCAGCATAAAGGTCTCATTTCTAAAATATATAGAGAACTAAGTCAAATTTATAAGAATACAAGTCATTCACTAATTGATAAATGGACAAAGGATATGAACATGCACTTTTCAGATGAAGAAATTAAATAAAAAACTGGAGTAGAAAAATCATGCTTCATGTGAAGTAAAAAAAATAGAAGGGTAGCAATACTGATTTCAGACAAAGCACAAGCAAAAGTAGATCTACTTAAATGAGATAAGGAAGGAAATTATATACCGTAGACAATGAAGTAATATCAATACTTGAATACTTTGGATGTTATACCACTTAGTGAATATATGTTTAGTAATGTTAGTACTTCATTGTCTATGGTACCTTTTAGCAGGATATAGTTTCCTTCCTTATCTCATTTAATTAGATCTATATTTTCTTGTACTTTGAGATCAAGATTGCTATCCTATTTTTTTTTTACTTCACCTGAAGCATGATATATTCTGCTCCCATCTTTAAAGTCATATGAAAAAATGCTCTAAAGCTATTGATTAGAGAAATGTAAATTAAAACAACTCTTAAGGGCTACTTCACACCTAACATGTTGGAGAAGATGTGAGAAAATTGGAACATTAATGCTTTGTTGGTTAAGTTGTGAACCATCCAGCCATTTTGTAGAGCAATTTGCAGCTATGTCAAAAGGGCTATAAACTTTATCCTTTGATCCAGCAATATCATTACTAGCTCTGCATCTTAAAGAAATAAAGGGAAAAAGACATATATCTACAAAAAATATTTATAGCAAACAATTCTAAATACTTTTCCTTCCTAGGATGAGGAGGACTACTACATCTCAGAATATAACTAAACCATTTAGTGAAGTTGTTGTTCAGCCACATGTCTGACTCTTCATGACCCCATTTGGGGTTTTCTTCGCAAAGATATTGGAGTGATTTGTCATTTCCTGTTCCAGCTCATTTTACAGATCAGAAAATTGAGGCAAATAGAGTTAAGTGACTTTCTTAGGATCACATAACTCTCAAAAAAATATTTTTTTTTTATTCCACTTTACAAAAAAAAAAATTAGCATATCATAAAAGAACAAGACCCTACACTTCCATGGATTCAGCAACTCTTCCAGGCAGGTGACTCAGAAGGACTCTGTGAGCCTATTTCTCTTCCTAGATCAACTTGTAATGGGAATGGCTGTCCCTCTTCTCAGCTCACAGAGCTCACATTTCTCAGCACTATCTACTTACTTGAATATTGGACATTCTCTCTACTGGATTTCCTACTTGGAAAGTTGCTCTACTACATGTCGTGGAGGAAGAGAATGAGAAAATGATCCTGCATTCAAATTTTATTTTGTTATGGTACCCACTACCACCCCACCAGTAGTATGCTAAATATATAAGTAGCAAGTGTAATGTGACAATAGATAGGGAATAAGAACCAAGACTGTAAGGGGAAACATTGAAGCCACCTGCCAAAAGTGTCTCCTAAATTAATTAAGACCATTTCCAGAGACTATATATTAAATTAAAGAAGCCAGGTAGGCCTCAATAAATGTTGCTTGGCCTACAAGATTCAGATAAGCACCAAACATGTGCAGTAAAATCAGGGGAAAAAAATCTATACTAATAAGACAATCCTAAGGTGGCATTGATAACTTTAAGATGACACCTTACACTAATGAGGTAATCCTAAGGTGCTGTAAATAGTTCAGCCCCTCTACTAGAACCCTATAAGAATGGGACCCTAAAATCCTGCCCCTTGTACCTTCCTCTAATTGCTAAAATGTGTACGTTGCTTGAGTGCTCCCAACTATGACCTGGAGTTATATACGTGATTTTATGTGCCTCTCTCCCTCCTGCATTCATTTCCCATGTTGTCTGCCTCCCATTCCACCCCATGCCATGCTATCTGCCCCAGTAATCTTTGTGTTTCTGTGTGACATATACATTTTCTCCCTACTTGCTGTGAGCATGACTTTTCCTGGGAAGTATGCAAAGAACCAGGCTTGTTCACTCTGACCCAACTGGCACCCCTTTATGGTCCCTTCTCCTAAAGCATAAACAGGACACCCAAGGTAGGATTAATTAATTCATCCACAACCACATGTATCATGGGGGCCCATAGTGGTTAAAAAACCCATTGGTAGAAAACAAGGTCTAATGAATGAACCCTCTGCCCCTCTGGGTAGGGATCCCCTCTCACAAATAAGCTTAGCAGAATATGACCTTCTTTCTTTTTTTTTTTTTCTTTTTCCCATGGACTAGCTGTTTTCTCTACTTTTAAAAGTCACACTTTTCAAACCTTTACCTGTATACTGCCTCAATCAACTGGTTAGAGGCAATTTTAAAAATTTTTTATTAATTTTTACTTTTGAGGAACAGCCTTTCTGCCTGTCTTTCAGTCTATCAATGGCCTGATGCCCTTTAGCTCCATTAATGTTGATAGAATATTACTTCATACCATTGAAAGGAAATAATAGACTACAAAGTACCTCTTCACATTTCTTTAACATCTTAACACTTCATTGTCTATATTATCAAATCTTTGTCTTTTATAATTTCTTCAACAGGTCTGGGAGAGAAATCAGTTTATTGTGGGTGTCCTGATCAACTTTACCACACTTATTAAAAGAAAAGGGAATTTGAGAAAATAGATGAAGCACTAGCATCTAGAAGGACCAAATAAATCCTTATATAAACATGATTATTTGAGCTGAATCATAAGGAGGAAAAAAAAAGAATTCTAAGAAACAGAGGTGAAAAGGAAGTGCATTCAGGCATGAGGCCATCGATTGGGAAAACACAGAAATGAGCAAAAGAATAACAAGAATTTCAGTTGCTCACACTGTATAGTTCAAGTAAGAAATTACAAGTAAAAGACCTGGACATGTAAATTAAAGTAAGGATGTGAATGGCCTTAAATGACAAAGGAATTTGCATTTCATCATGGGGTAATAGAGAGTCACTACACTTTGTTGAACAGAAGAATTATGTGGTCAGAACTCTTTAGTAACTATGTAGAAGATGTATTGGAAAGGGGAAAATAGTTGAGAAAAACCAGATAAGACACTATTTCAATAGGTCAGGAAAAAGGTGATAAGGGCCTAAATGAGATTAATGACAATATTAATGGAGAAGAGGGCAAAGATGAGTGAAATGTTATGTAGCTAGAAATAATAACACTTGGGAAATGATTAGCTATCTTCGGTGTAGGTATCTTATGGATGGAGGATAACTCTGATGTTGTAAACCTAGGTAAGTGGAAGGGTGGTTGCATCCTTTATAAGTATATTAAGGTTTTGAAAAAGTTTGGGTTTGGGGGAACAGATGATGAGTACTCTTTTGGATGTGTTGAATTTGATATGCCTATGGAAAATCTACTTTGAAATGTCTACTAGAAATTTGGGGACATAGGAGTGGAGCTCATAAGAGAGACTAGGACAGTACCCGTGGATAAGAGAATCATGTGCATAGAGATGACAAACCAATAGAAGCTGAGAAGCTCACAGAAGAGTGTCAAAAGAAATCAGAGCAGGGCACAGGACAGGAACTTAGAGTAAAACAATAGTTATGGGGCAAGATATAGATTATGATCTTCCGAGTTAGGCTGAGAAGTGAACCCAGAGAAAGCTGTTTGACCAAAAAACCCCAAAAAAACACAACACATAGAGAAGCAGAGTATTCAGCAGGTGACTGGAGAGGACAGTCAATGGTGTCAAAACTATAGTGATATCAAGATGGTTGAGAAAGGTTACTAGATTTTGTGATTAAGAGGTCATTGGTAACTATGGAACAAAGGATTTCAGTTGAGGAATCAGGTTGGAAGCCAGATTGCAAAAGGTGGGGAGAGTGAAGAGATAGTGAAGAGAAAGAATAGATGAGCAGAAAGGACAGAATATTTCCCACAGTACCCATAGCACCAGGGCAGGGAATAGATGATCAGAGTGGAATGAGAAGAAATTGCTTATGGTCATACATCTGTTGTGTCTGAAAGAATTTGAACCCGGCACATTCATTTTACACATAAAGGAAAATGAAGCCAAGTAGGTCAAGTGATATTTCTATTTGATACTGAGTCCAAAGTAGAAAATGCATCTTATAACATGTAAGCTAATGCCCATTCTGCTTTACCATTCAAGTTCTCAGAGAGAGGCACCCTTAATAATATGAGTCTAGAAAAGACCGGTAAACATGTTGACATCCTTTGTTGTCATCAGATTTTTATTTATTCTTATGAAACAATAGTTATGAAGTTGAAGATAGTTATTAACAGTACTTAGACTTCAAAATTTAAAATGTGTTTAGATGGCTACATTTCCATTTTTTTGTCTTTTACTCTCTGAAAGTAAGTTTTTCAAGGTAGCTTACATAGTTTAATTAAAAAAAAAACTTTTCTAAACATTTGTTTTCATGTTTGGTAAAGCTTAATCCCTTTTTAATAGAACTGACTGAAAAGGATTAAGCCTGTAAGCAATGAAGTGAATGCTAACCATGAAGGAGAAGAAGCAACTCTGGTAGTGAAAAGCTAAGAAAGAGTGTGAATATTTTACTGTATTAAGGACAGGAAAAGATAATTGGTTGGAATGTGACTTATTCAAATGAGCATACAAATGATACATACAAATGAACATTCAAATGATATATACATAACTTGAGATAAAACAGTGTAGTTAAAGAAAGATGTGCCTCCTAACACAGACCACACAATATGCCCATCTATTCCATTCTCCCATCACAGCCCCTTACCATCTGTTGTCCAGTCCCCATCACTCTACTGAAAGGCTTCTCATCAAGGACTTCCTCATGCCCAAATTCAGTAACCTCATCTCAATCTCTACCCTCAGGGGCAGAGTCAAGTTGGCAGAGTAAAAGCAGTGACTTGCTTGAGCTCTTCCCAAAACTCCTTCAAATGTCAGTAAAAAAATGGCTGCAAACAAATTCAAGAGCAACAGAACCTACAAAAAGAAAGAGTGAAACAAATTTCCAGCCCAAGACTAGCTGGAAGGTTGGCAGAAAAGGTCTCTTCACCAGGATGGGAAATAAGCACAGTTCAGTGTGGGTGCACAGGCAAAGACCGGACCTCAGTGAACCTGGGTCAGTCCTCAGGGGATTGAATTACAAGCAGCTGTGGCAGTTTCCAGACTTCTCAATCCACACAAGCAAAAGACAACTCAGAAGGTTAGTGGGAAAGGTGAGAGGAACATGGTCCAACCATGGCCCAACCACAGCCGTGGCGTTGTGGCTGCTTCTGGAGTTCTCAGCCTATAGACGGAGGGGGGATCGAGTGGCGAACATAGGGGGATTGCAGGAATCACTTTGCTGGTGCTGAGGCAGGATTCTCTTGCTTTGCCCATGTTTGGATCTGGGTTGCAGTTCTGAGTGGCAGTCCTAGGGCAAGGAAGAGTGTTAGTATGGTGAAGCTTGTGGTAGCAGTAAAGAGAGAATCCTTCTCACAATTCCAAGGCAGAAAAGAGTGCTTGTGGTCACTCATAAACCACAGCACAGTCCAGGAAAGGAAAAAACACCTCGCCCTTGATCATACGACCTTGGAAGAACTGAAAATTTACAGGTCTCTAGATGTCTCTGAAAACAGCTGCACAAAACCCCCAAAACTTGGGACAGTACATTCTATATGCTGGAAGCATACCCCTACCTTAACAAAGAGTTTAAAAGTCAAATAATTGGCTGGGATCATGAGCAAACTGCACAAAAAAGTAAAACCTTAGAATCTTACTTTGGTGACAAAGAAGATCAAACCATAAAACCAGAAGAAGACAACAAAGTCAAAGCTTCTATATCCAAAGCCTCCAAGAAAAATATGAATCAATCCCAGGCCATAGAAGAGCTTGAAAAGGATTTTGAGAAGCAAATACATGAAGTAGAGGAAAAAATGGGAAGAGAAATGAGAGTGATGCAAGAATATCATGAAAACCAAGTCAACAACTTGCTTAAAGGAGAATACTGAAGAAAATAACACCTTAAAAATAGACTAACCCAAAAGGCAAAAGAAGTCCAAAAAACCAATGAGGAGAAGAATGCCTTCAAAAACAGAATTGGTCAAATGGAAAAGGAAGTCCAAAAGCTCTCTGAAGAAAATAATTCCTTAAAAATTAGGATGGAGCAAATGGAAGCTAATGATTCTTTGAGAAATTAAGAAATTATGAAACAAAACCAAAAGAATGAAAAAAAATAGAAGACAATGTGAAATATCCCATTGGAAAAACAACTGACCTGGAAAATAGATCCAGGAGACATAATTTAAAAGTTATTGGACCACCTGAAATCCATGATCAAAAAAAAAAAAAGAGTCTAGACATCATCTTTCAAGAATTTATCAAGGAAAACTGCCCTGATATTCGAGAACCAGAGGGTAAAAATAGAAATTGAAAGAATCCACTGATCACCTCCTGAAAGACATCCCCATTCTACAACATCACTGTTATAGACCTCAACTATTTTGCAAAGTTTTTTAAATGTTGTTTCTCTTATTAAAATATAAGCTCTTTGAGGGCAAGGACTATTTTTTTAAAAAGATTAAAAATATATATATTTCTTATTATTTCCAGGTCTTAGCAAAAATCTAAGAGATGGTAAGTACTTAATAAATGCTTGCTAACTGTCATGTCTTTGACAACCTCTGTGCAGATGACTCATACACATGTTTATGATATAGATATTATATATGTGTACATGTGGACCTATCTATCTATAGAAGATAATATTATTTCTAGAAAGTAATGTCTTTTCTAGAAATCTCTCTCCCATTTATAATCTCATCCATGTCCAATCCGTCCTACATATTGATATGTCATTAATTTTCTGAAAACATATCACTGATCTCATCATTCACATGCCATATATTCTTATGAAGATAAGATAAATTGTTAAACATCAAGCAGTAAACCTTTATTAAGTGCCTACTATGTTCCAGGAAATGTGCTAGATAATGGAGATACAAAAAGAGGCAAAAGCCAGTTCCTATCCTCATGAAAATTAATATATGTGTGTAAATTTTTTTTAAATTTTAAACTGCATAAATTGTTTTAAAAATCTAACTTTAGAGAGTAATAGACCAAAAATTGGGAATTTTAAAGTTTAAATGAATTATTATATTATGAGGGTGATTTTACTTGGTGGAAGCAGGAGACTGAGAGACTGAGTAAGTTGTTGTGTGTGGGCAAATGTAAGACTGGAGGAGCCTTGAGAATCCATCAGGAACTGTATTGAGATAAATTATGTCCTACCCACTGATTTCATTGAGTGGAAGTAAGATACACACACACACACACACACACACACATACACATGTGTATCGTAGATACATATTTTTGTATGTATATGTGAATGTGCATGTGCAAATATGTATGTGTGTCATATATACACATGTATATGTGTATATACTGATATATGTGTATGCATGGATGCATACATGTTAGGAGATTTAGGAGACTTTTTTTCCAGTTTGGATTCAGCTATCAACCAGAAGAATCACTTTATACACACTTGGGTATCACTTTCCTTTATGTGTAAAACAAAACTGACTAAATTCATCTTCTGTCAAACATAGTAGCTATATGATGATGAGCAACTGTTTCTCATTCTAACTCCCCTTTGCTCACGCATAGCCTACCCTAGTAATGCATATAAGCTCCATACTGACTTACAAATAAAAAAAACATTCTTTAATTGTAGACATCTGCATGATTTCTATACTCTCTGGATCACATCTCTCAGATGGGGCGTTCCACCCTAGGGCTATGTTATGATGCTGTTATTTAGGCCCAAGGAATTACAATTACTAATTATCCCTTATAGGTTCTGGTGTAACTGCTTGTTTTTATTTTTATTTCTCGATCACAAAGTATATGTTCAACATTTCAAAGTCAACATATTCATCATTAAACTCTTCAACTTTTCTTCCTCAACAGACCTTCTCAAATTCCTTCCACCCTCATATATATGTATACATCTATCTATCTATCTATCTATCTATCTATCTATCTATCTGTCTGTCTGTCTGTCTCTGACTGTCTGTCTGTCTATCTATCTATTGCATCTATCTATTCATATATCATCTATCTAATCATCATGGGAATATATAGCATGAGAATATGACCAGTCATGTATTTTCAGAAGATTTATTATATAGCAATGTCAAAGATTGAAGCTAATTTATATTGTAAATTGAATATTAATTTTTACTAAAGATAAAATACTTTATTGAATAAGGGCCTAAACCAGGGTGGTAGCAGTAGAGTGGAATGATGTGGTAGAGAATGAGGGAAAGGGAAGGTCTGGAGAATTAGTAACTTGGAGAATATGTTGTTGCTGGTATTCAGTGATTTTCAGTTATGTCTGATTCTTTGTGATCCCATTTTCCAGTTTTCTTGGCAAAGATACTGAAGTGGTTTACCATTTCCTTCTCTGTGTCATTTTACAGATAAGGAAACTGAAGCAAACAGTGTTAACTGACTTGCTCAGGGTCACAGAGCAAATAAGTTTCTGAGGCCAGATTTGAATTCAGGGAGATGAGTCTTCCTGACTCCAGGTTCACCCTCTATCCATTGAGTTAGTACCTTTATAAAAACAGGAAAGTCAGGAAGGAATTTGAGATGGTTAAAGAAAGAAAGGTAATGATTTTAATGATGAATCTATTGACTTTAAAGTATTCTCTATACACTTGTGTGGTTAAAAGAGGAAAGGAAAAACAAGTTCCTTTAGAGCCTACATGAGAAATACAATAATTTCCTTAGGCCCAAGTTTCCCAACAGAGTTTCACAGATGTCAAATTGCTTTCCTGAAGCTGGGATACCTGGTGGAGTTGGGAATAAAGCCTACTAAGTCTTCTGATTCTGAGTTTAGTGGTCTTTACATTTGACAACATTACCTCATCTAATAGGATGATAGGACGTCTCCAAAAAATGGAGTAGTTAAAAGCCTCCATTAGCCTCATTCTCAATTAATTATTATTTTAATGATCTCTTTACATATTCCCCAGCTTCTAGCAGTGGTCATGAAGAAATAGTTAGCCCCAAATCTTTTGAAGATCTTTTTTTAGATGGTCCTTCTCTGAATATCATTAGTGGGTCATATTTCCTTAAGATAACACATCGAATATCAAAACTTAACCTGATAGAATGTATAAGATGTATCCTGTAATTTGAAACTAACAAAACTCTACTTTTGCAATGATGGTGATAATGTAGTTTCCCAGACAGATATTGTCTTCAGAGTCATATAGGACCACATATTCTGGTATACATTTGTCCAAAGGATTATGCTAGCATGTTTCTTTACAAGGATACCCAACCAAAGTAAGTGATTCTCCCATTTCTTTGAAGGTCTAATTTTCATCTTTCCACCATCCTTAACTAATTTCAGTAACTCTTTGCTACCCTGAAACACCCTAGTGTGAGGTATTCAATTAGCTGTGGAAAAGTCATAAAAGAACCTCTATCTATCCTATCATTGTACTCCACTATTTTTATGGAGAATACCCAAATCATGTCCCATTTCTTTTACTGTCCTTGGCTGACTTCCAAATTGTAGCTGTCAGTAAGTGTTAGCTTAATAAGTAGGAGCCATGGCCCATAGCCCATCGCCCCATTACTGTCAGTCATTTGGACAAGAATATGCCCCCTGTATTAGAACACAGTTAGATATCAGAATAATCAACAAAATAATTTTCTATGCATTGTCTTCTGAGTCCTGAGTAAAGCCTTCAAATTTGTTTATGGGAATAAAAAATATTTATGAAGGGCTGAGCAGAGCAGAGTTCTTCAAAAACAGCTTAACTATCTTATCTTACAGGAAGTTTTCTGTGATTGAACACATCTCAGTAAGTCAATTGTAAATAATATTTTTAAGTGTTTTCTATGTAGCTAACATTGTTCTAAGCCCTGTGGATTTAAAGAAAAGCAAAAAACAGTTCTCAAGAAACTTACATTGTGATGGGAAAACAGAATGCAAATACTAGGTACATAATATATGTATATAAATGTATGTGTGTGTATATACAATATTAATATACTATATATTAATGTATGCAAAAATATATATAAGTTCATATCCTTTCTTTAATACTTTGCTTGATAAACATAAATAACACACTATATCTATATCTGTATCTAAATCTATACAGAGAGGGAAAGAGAAGAGAAAGAGAGAGAAACCTATATGTAGGGAAAGTAATCTCTCAAGGAAGGCACTTGGAGTTGGTGGGGAGCCATAGGAAAACCTAGAGTTAGATCTTGAAAGAAGTAAGGAAGTGTCCGCCACTTTTCTATTTAACATTCTCTGTTAGAAATTATATTCTCAAGCTCAAAGCAATGCCCATATGGCTTTATCTTGGGTGATATTTTGTTCTTTAAAAGTGTTCTTCAGTGGTTATGTAGAGACAGCTAGGTGGTAGAGTGGCTAGAATGCTAGGCTTTGAGTCTGGAAGACCTGAATTGAAATCAAGCTTGAGACATTTACTTACTAGATGGATGAGCCAGAACAAGTTGCTTAACCTGTTTGCCTCTCTCCTCAAATGTAAAATGGACCTACCTCATAGGTTTGTTATGAAGATTAAATGTTGTTATGCGGATTAAAATAGTTGTAAAAGTACTTAGCATAGTGCCTGTCATTAATAGACACAACAGAAATGCTAACTTTCTTTCCCTTGACCCTTCCTTTCTATCTTCCAAACTAGATTCAAACTCTTTCAAGGCAGACATTATATCTTCTCTTTCTTTCCTACCATCTTGTAGCTTCCTTTACAATGCCTTGCATGAAGTAATCATTCCAAAGAAGTTGTTGCCTGACAAAGGATTTCTCTATAAAATGTAAGTGAAAAAAGAAGAGAAATTTACCTAATTCCTGAATTTGTTATGGTTCATTTTTTTTTTCAAAATATTTCTATCAATTCATATTTATCAGGTATGGATCTTAAACCCAAATCTCTGCTTCAGTATTCAATTAAGTCATCTTGAGGGATGGGGAACCAGCAGCCTCAGAGGCCACATGTGACCCTCTAGGTCCTCAAGTGTGGCCCTTTGACGGAATCTAAACTTCACAGAACAAATCCCCGTATTGCTCTATGAAGTTTAGACTCAGTCAAAGGGCCACACTTGAAGACCTAGAAAGCCACAGGTGCCCTCAAGGCCACAAGTTCCCCATCTATGGGTTAAATTGTCATTTAGAATGTGTGGTCCTCAAAAAAAATAGCCATTTTGGTGAACCAAAGATGTTTCTAATAGAAGTTGAGAATTATGTATTCAAAGATATACTACAGCAACAAGTTGAAAATGTTGTTGGGATCTAGGGAGATTAATGGAGACAAATAATAAATTTCAACAGGATAACCACTTCAAGTCTCACTTCTGCATAGAGAATTACAGTCTATTTCTGAATTCATAAATATAAATATATATGTGTGTGTTTGTATGTATAAATATTATATATACATATATATATATATATATATACATATATATAAATTTAGCTATCTATCTATCTATCTCACTTACATGATCTTAGTTTCTGGAAATTGAAGTATGGAAGGAGCTTTTGAGGTCAGGGCCCATGGAAGTTAAGTAGTTTACTCAAAGTCAAATAAGTTCTAAGTAACAAAGCTTGGATTTGAACTTTTCTTCTCTGATTTCATTCCACTGCTTTTCCAATATTCATTTATTCATATATATATTCCTTCTCTCTCTCTCTCTCTCCACCTCCCACCAGGAATGGGTTTCATTAACCTACCCTTACAATGTTGGAACCTGACCTAGCTACCTAGCATTTATGTACAGGTTGGGGGCTGCTGGCTTGGCCACATAGGTGTTTTGAGTGCTGTTCTCCCTAGAACTCATCCACAGCTTCTTTTATTACTTACATGCAACTCCTTCAAATAAATTTATATGCTTCTTTTTGAATCAAGTTGAAAGTAAATTTTGACATTTTTGCTGTTGTTCAGTTATAACCAAAGTCATATACCTAGTAAGTCTGAGGTCACATTTGAACCCAGGTCTTTCTGACTCTAGGTGCCAGTGTGATATCCACTGTGCTATCTAGCTGCCACTGTTTCTGTAGAGGAGTTTATTTTGTATTCAACATGGAATGTCCTCTTCTAATCATTCTGATTGGATCCCAGAAAATCTTCCCATATTCCTTCACCTTTGCATCAAAGGAACTCCACTGGTTGGAAGAGTAGTAGGTGTTCTTGGAGTTCAGTGGCTTGATCAGTGGATGGAAATGGCAATTAATAAGTCAATCAACCAGCATTTAAGTCTGATTATGGGCCAGGCATTTGCTGAGCTTTGAGAAAGGCAAAACATTATCCCTTCCCTCAAGGAGCTCACATTCTAATGGGGGAGAAAATGTGCAAATAATTATATCCATACCAAATTTATACAGTGCAATTAGAAGGTAATTTTAGAGGGAAGCCCATAGAGAGGTGAGGATGTTTCCTATAGAGAAGGTAGAATTTGAGCAGAGTCTTTAAAGAAGCCAGGAAAAAAAAAGGAGTTGGAAATGAGGAAGAAGGAGAACATTGCAAGTATGAATGATAACCAAAGAAAAGGCAAAATAATCTAATGATAGTGTCCTGTAGGAGGAAAAATAAGTAGGTCAGTGCATCAGGACCATAAGGTATCTGCATATGAGTGAATTGTAAGAAGAATGGAAAGGTAGAGAAGGGACTGGTGAAGAAGGGCTTTAAATGACAAATGGGGAATTTTGTATGCTATTATATGGATATTCCTAATAATTTTAAGTCTCTCAAAGTTGAATTATCTATCCCAGGAATTAGTGTGTTCCCCACCTCTTTTGGTATTCCAGTTGATAGTGGATACCTATTTGTTAAAAATTTTGAAGAGGACACTCAGGCTTAGGATGGGGAATGATATATGCAGATTAATTAAATGCCTTCTGAACTTAAAGCAAACCATGGATGCTAACACTATTAAAGGAGAGAAGCTATGCAATTATATTATCTCTCTTTCTGTGTTATAAAAGATGAAACATTGCCAACATTTTTAGAGATCGAATAGCTACTACTTATATTACAGTCACAAACTAAAGTCTTTCTTAGTCTTACTCTTAGTCTTTGGCAGAAAGCAGCCAAAGGCCAAAATTCTACTCATGAAATGAAGCTATGTCAGAAATTGTGAGGGAAGCTCCATTTGATTGCAACCATTACAAAATCAGATGAGTATTTATATGGACATAAAAAATTCCTTGAATGATAATCTCTCAAAATTCCCTGCAATAGAATATGGACTCCTTGAAGGTAGAGATTATTTTCTTTTTCTCTTTGTATCCAGTACCTCATCTGGTACCTGGCATACGATGTGATCAATGTTTGCTTTTGTTGCATGAAACCTAAATATGAAAAGACTTGAATAAAGTCAAAATATCTTAAAGTCTTAAAGATATCTTAAAGTCTTAAAGTCATTGTCATAGGAATTTTGTAGTTATCCTTGTCCCTGATTTTAATTGGAGATGTATACACTTTGAAGATTTTCATTAAATAAATCAACAGAAACTTTAAATAAAATGTACTGGTTTAAAGGAAAAAAAAATAATCATTTCCTATATTTCTTATATGCTTCTCCTAAGTGCTAGTGATACAAATAAAAAGCAAGCAAGAAGTGCCCTGTCCTCATGAAGTTTGCATTCTAATCAGGGAAGCAAAAACTTAAAGGGGAGCTAGAAGTGGGTTGGCTGAGAGAGAAAAATCCCTAAAAAGGTTGAGAAATCCAGAAAGCTAGTGAGCCAACTGTGAGGGGAGCATAATTAGGGCCCCTCTTAGAATGGTGGCTGAAGCTAGGGATTAATCAGTCATTAAGGCAGGCCACAAGGAACAAGTTTTCCCATGTGAGGAAACCTAGAATTCTTTAACATTATTCCTTGGATTGATATATATCTTGGGAATATCAAGCAGATATGATACTTCTATCTCGACTGGAAAAAATTAGTGTATATCCTTTAAGTTTCCCTAACATCATCAAGAAGAAAATAACAGAAAAAAAATGCAGGCCAATATACTGTATTAAATATTGTTTCAGATAATTTATTACTGGTTCCACTTGTTTTCTAATTAGAGACCTAGATAAAATAATATCAATGAAATGTTATATGCTTATATTTCATCTCTGTATAACACAAAAAATAATAACAATAACAATAACTGACATTGATATAGCACTTACTATATCAGGCATTTTGCTAAGTGCTTCATAATTATTATCTCCTTTGATTCTCACAACAACCCTGGAAAATATGTATTATTATTAACCACATTTATGATGAGGTAACTGAGGAAGATGTTAAGCAACTTGTCTGGGGTCAAACAGCTACTAAATGTTTGAGATCAGATTGAACTCAGGTTTTCCCAACTCTACACCCAGCATTTTATCCACTGTAGCACCTACTTTCTGATTTAGAAACTGTTACACCAGATGTTGTAGGCATTATAGACAAGGAGTAGTAATTTCCTCAAAGATAAGAAAAATGAAGTCATTAATTTGTCATTTCAAGCCCTTCAAAATCTGGTTACTAACCTATCTTTTGAGACCAATTCATGTTGCCCTCATGAATTAAATATTTCGAACACATTGGCCTCTTGCAGTTTCCCATATTTGATATTCTATCACCAAGCCTTTGCACATTTCCCACGCTGAGGATATATTCCGTCCTCAACTCAGCCTCTTGGAATCCTGAATTCTATTCTTTGTTAATGGAAGTACCACCTCCCATAGGGCTCCTTTCTTGATCACTCAGATTGTAAGGGATTCTGTTTGCTGTTGGGGTGAGGGGAGAGGGGAAAGGAAGGAAAAGAATAGCTTCCACTTATTTTGTATTCATCTGTAGACCTGTTGCTTATATTGGTAGAATGTAAGCTCCTTGAGGGCAGGGACTGTGTTTAATCTTTAAGGAATAAAGAGAAATAATCAATCAATAAGAATTTATTAACAGTAATAATTTTAGCTAGCTTTTATGTAGGAATGTGAAGGTTTTCAAAGCTTTTTACTCATTTTATCCTCACAACCACACTAAGAAAGTAGACGCTATTATTATTTCATTTTTATTGATGGGGAAACAAAGGCAAATGGAGGCTGTGTCTTGCC
Organism: Phascolarctos cinereus; assembly: GCF_003287225.1. Classification (NCBI taxonomy): domain Eukaryota; kingdom Metazoa; phylum Chordata; class Mammalia; order Diprotodontia; family Phascolarctidae; genus Phascolarctos; species Phascolarctos cinereus. The sequence continues at coordinate 172,881,247 of NW_027555958.1, forward strand.
CAGAGTCATACAGTTAATAAGTGTTTGGTGCTGGTTGTGAATTTAGGCCTTCCAGACTCCAGGTATAAGGCTCTTTCCTTAGCACCTCCAACTACATTTGTATTAAATACTTACATTGCCAATCCTAGGAAGGAAGGAAGGAAAAAAGGAAGAAAGGAAAGGAAAGGAAAGGAAAGGAAAGGAAAAGGAAAGGAAGGAAGGAAGGAAGGAAGGAAGGAAGGAAGGAAGGAAGGAAGGAAGGAAGGAAGGAAGGAAGAGAAAGAAAGAAGGAAAGAAAGAAAGAAAGAAAGAAAGAAAGAAAGAGAAAGAAAGAAAGAAAGAGAAAGGAAGAAAGAAAAGAGCCACCACCTTCAAGGGCATTCATTTGACTGGGATGGAAATATTATGTCCAAGGACAAGTAAAAACTAAGACATCAGAGAAAGAAAGAGGAAATAAAGGGCCCTGCAAAATGCTTTACTGAACCTGAATCTGTGGCAAAGTATCCTCACCCTTGTCAGTCATCTCATACAATATTTTATTCTTACACCAAAAAACTTACTTATTGATTCCTACACCAAAGACTTACTTATATGATCAGATAGATATGAACTTTTTTTCAGTTTTCTCCAATGTACCCAGATACTTTCATTCTTATTTGAATCATATTTAACTTGTATATAAGTCTTATGTTCACTAAGCTCTTAGAGGTCAGAGGCTATGTCTTTTTATCTTCATGTCCTTAGAGCCTGGGATAAACCTTTCCCTAAGTAGATGCTTAATAAATGTCTGTCATGATGAATGTACTCAGTTTATGAAATGAGATGTTATGACCAAAGTAGTCCTCTTCCTCTGTTCAACAACCTTAGCAACTTCTTATTTTCCCATATTATCTATGAGGTCTTCTTAAGGTAGACATTCTATCCTTTGGCTATGATAAGTAGACATTTTTTTTTAATTTCTACTTTATAGATCTAAGACGTATTGTGTTGTGCTGTGTCGATTCCAGTTCTGTGAAAGCTTTACATTGATTGTGGAAATCCATCACCAACTGAGACAGTGCATTTCCAAGAATTTATTTTATTTAGATGTATAAGAAGGGGAACCTTCAAAGAGCTTCTAACAAAAAGGAGTTCCCCCTTTAAAAATGGACTAATGCCTTGGGAGTCTACTCTCTTTTTGAACATTTTCCTATGATAGTAAAAGAGGCATTCCCTTGAAATATCCATGTGTAGCACTTTGCCAAAAGATTCCTTTTTAAAAGCATTCACTTCAGAGCTACAAATCCTTTTTTGTAAAATATTTTTGGGGATGAAAACATTTCCTTTGTTGAAGTTCCCCTAATTATAAGAGTGTTTGATGGTTGTGCTATATACACCTGGTTTTATATAATCTTTTAATGTTCTCCTGGCTCTTGCAACATTTTTCCCTTAGAAACTATGAAGGTATTAGAAAGTGATTTGAAACTTCTTTGATTAGATTGGGATCAACTTTGGTGCTAGACCCTAGAATTGAGACATTCTGATTGGGTAGGAAGTTAATGGAAACTCACCTATGTCTCACTGTCCTCAGATTACAATTGATATTCCATTGAAGAGGAAACCATGACTTTCCCCAGTCATCTTACCACCTGCATGGCTGCTACATTTATATATGCCCTCTCTTTCAACCTTTCTCATTCTTAATATAATCAGTGAAACCATTGCTACTGTGAAGAGCCTGACCATCTACTGTCCTATGGCTGCCCTCAAAATCTCTGACTCTGTAGTCTAAAAACTCCCTTCTCTCACTGCCATTCTCCTGTATGTATTATATCCCTCCATTACAATATGAATTCCTAGAGGGCAAGGACTGTCTCACTTTTGTATGTACATCACATTCATATTATGGAAGATATTGCATCTCTTACTATGCATTTTCACTGATTCTTTCTGAAAACTACAATTCTCACCATCCTCATCTCCACCTCATGGTTTCCCTGGTTTTCTTCAAGTCTCTGTACTTTCTTTAAGAAGTCTTTCTAGTACCCTTAATACTAATGCCTTACGTCTGAGATGATCTCCAATTGAACTTGTGAATATGTACTTCTACATATTTTTTGCATGTTGTTTACCCCATTAGGTTCTAAGAACCTGTAATTCAGAGACTGTTTTAGCCTTTCTTTATATCCCTAGCACTTAGTCTAGTGTGTGGAATTGTCACTAATTAATTCTTATGAACAAGTGATTTTTATGAATTCCTTGTCCCGTTCTATCTTAAATGGTGGGTTTGAGTCTTGAGTTATCTACATTTAACCTTGCATAGGCTTTGTTTTAGGAGGATAAAATAACTAAGTCCCAACTAATCAGAGAAACAGGTCCAGAATCAGAGCTTGACTGAAGGTCGAGTCATTCAAGATAAGTTGATCAATTCCCAGGCAAACTAACAGAAAGGGTAAATACAAATTCTACAGCTCCAACCAAGTCAAACTCCCTTAACATGATTATCAGGCAGTTAGGAGAAGAGCAAGTTACCTGTCTCAAACTTGTCTCTTATGGACAGTTATGATTCCATTACTATTACCCTAGTATATTTTTTTCAGTGATGCCTTATTAAAAATTGAATATAAGAAAACTGATTCCAATTTTCTTAAGAATGCCTTCACATAGAGTTATGGTCGTTTTATTGCACTTGCTTCTCTGGGAAATTCCCGGACAACTGATTTTGTGGTTATTGCATTAAAAGTGCTGCCTTTTTCCTGCCCCACCAGCAAATAAGTAATTACCTATCTCCAGGTCTTTCCAAAATATTGTGAGAAAGAACATTTCTCTTCAAGAGTCAATTGAATTATCTCAAGAGTCCTCCCCTTTGCAATATTTCATGGACAGTACAAGGGCCCTAGAGATTTATAAACCTGCAGTGGAAAAATAGCAAGGGTGACTTGATCATTTTTCATGAGATTTTTGGCCTTAATGAGGCTGCCTTGAGGCTTTGAAAAACATCTAGTTTTTAATGTGGCCACTACAGACAGTATGTGTTGAAGAGACATTAAAATGAGTCAAGATTATTGGGAAATTATTGGAAACTTGATTTTTAATAAGGTACTAATCTCTCTAGGAATGTTAATAATACTACTATTGTATAAGGGAGTGAATACTCTGACATTTATCAGAGTCACTTAAAAGTGGAAGAAAATTTCCCTATTATTCTGAGTTGTTTAATCCGTTTAAATTAAATGTGGGGTGGGTGTGTGTGTGTGTGTGTGTGTGTGTGTGTGTGTGTGTTGACAAACTCAACTGAATTTCTCTCCTTGACCAGTTTGGGGGATGAAGTCAAGCAAGTAATTATTTTAGGAGCCCTGTTGAATTGATAATTGATTTATGAAATTGTAAAATTATGAAATGGGGGCAGACAGGCCTGGTTCTTTGGGTACTCACTGGGAAATACCACCTTTGGCAGGGGTAAATAATCTGGCATCAGATTTTTATAAAATGAAAAGCATATAGGAGCAAAAAGCCTGTAAAGGCAGAGACAAGCCGCAAAAGTGCTATTGAGGCAGGGAAGTTGGGAACAGGGAATAGGATGGTGGAGGAAAGCAGGTATTGTGGAGATGGGGATGGAGAATGGTAGAAGCAGAAAGTTTCACTCAAGTAACCATGGGAGCACTAGGCATAATGAACCTGAAGGAAATGAGTGTTGGGAGGGTAGGGGGCAAGATTTTGAGACCTCTTTTTTATAAGGTTTTTGGGTAAAACAGACCAACTTCTATGTGTGCTACCTTGGAGTTAATTAATTAATGTATCTAAACAATCTCAAAGGTATTGATAAAACAGTTACATCTCAAAGTATCAGCATTTTTTTGATGTTCTGCTGATCTGGAGCTGTGAAGGTCTGGATTTTGTCTGGAATTTACATATCGTAGGACCAGAAACCTTGACAGCACCTCAATTGCTTCCCTGGATTCAGCACATATTACCAGGACGTAAATCTTGTTTTTACGTGCAATATAATTAGCAAATTATGTTTCTCTGATCATTGGGATAACTTATAGTCACTGCCAGTTCCCCCTTTGCAAACTTATCACCTGCAAATCCCCCTTTCACTGGTTACTTATAAACCCACTTACTATACTGACTAGAAGTGGCATGGGAGTCACAGGGACCAGAACCAGACACAATTTTAACACATCTGGATATTACTTTCTGGCCTAGTCTTGACACTGCATAAAAAATCCCCAGGATGACAGAAGATCAATAAGAAGATACAGAAAATTTTAATAAAAAACAGGAATCTCAAAACATTTCTATCCCTTGATTTTTAGACATTAAACATACTCCAATAATAAATGAGAAAAGTCAATTTATTTTTTCCCTAGAAGATAAAGACAACAAACATAATTACCATGTTGATCCAGCTGCATTGCCATCACTTCTCCAGGGGTTGCTTTAGTCAATGGCTATGTAAGAATTATTCAGACTTCCTATGTTTAGAATCTCTTAATAATGTCACTTACTACAAAGTTAGAAGAATTTTCTGTAAATCAGTTGTGTGTTATGTACCAATCTCTCTTGTTGTGGTGATCAATTAAAAAGACTAATACTTTTGGACATCTTTGAATGTCATTTACTAAATAGCAGTCCTTTAACATACATCTTGTTTTACATAGTATTCGTGAGTCCATGGAGTCCTTAATGTGAAATCTCAGATACATATAATTTAAACATCCTTCAGAATTGGATTGATGGTCTTTTTATCCCATGGGTGGATAAAATGACCCCTCTGCACCTTGTCAAAAGGGCAAGCTTGTCAAGCTCACAGTAGTCAATATTCTGCAGAATATCCATTTAGTGTAGGGACATGTACCAAACAAGTATTCTGCAGTACAGGTGCTAAGATGCATACTTTTGACAAAGACAAATAGAAGTGGGTTGTACTTGCTGATCAAGGACAAAGGGACACCCGATCTCTGATGTATGAGAAACTGAAGGATGCATGAGAAACTTAGATTTCTCACGAATTAACTTAATGATGTGAGCAGAGACCTAATTCTTTGAAGTTACTGATTTAAGGAGTTGAAGAGCAAAGAAAGCCTTTTTCTTGATCCCCTCCTTGTTATTAAGGGGAACAGAGAAGATGAAACACTTTCTATTTTTATCAGTTGATGTATTTTGAGGTCAGTATTTTCTTTTCTGTTTATCTATATTTCACCCTCTGCCCTCTTCCAAAGTTCTCTCTCACAAAGTACTTATTAGAATAATAATTAGAATGCTGACACACCTTTCTTTCCCTTAGCACAATCAACTCTTTCCCATTTGAAACAGCTTGGTCATTTCAACTGGACTACAGTGATATTTTATTTGAGTTGAAATGTTCTTCAAACTGCCAGTTCAAAACTCTGTGAATTTACCCAGTGGGAAATGTTCACAGAACTAAATTTAGGACAGTTTTCATTTGAAATCAAGAAAATTAGATTTCCATTATTTTCCCCCAAATACTGCATTCATCCTTATAGGTTAACAGAAAACAGAAGATATCCCTATCACAGTCCCCCATTAACTTCAGCATGGACTGTTGTAATAGCCTCAGAATTAGGCTCCCTGCCATCAGTCTCTCCTCTAGTGTTTCAATCCTCTAAACAGCTACCAAAATGATACACCTAAAGCACAGATCAAAGCATGCCTTTCCCCTCCTCAGAGAGGTTCAATGATTCCTGATTGCCTCAAGGGTAAGATCCAAATTTTACTAATTGGCATTAAAAGGCCTTCACAACCGGATTAATCTAACATTTAAAGTTATTTCACATTACTTTTGCTCCTGTCCTCAGTTTTCCACCCACGCTGGCCTACTTTTTGTTCTTCCATACCCATGGCTTTATTTTCTATTTCCTTGCTTTTGCACAGGCTGTCACCCAAGTTTAGAATGCTCTTTCCTCACCTTTGACATTCAATAGTCCTTCAAGGCTCAAATTAAACTTCCTCCATGAATTCTTCTCTGATATTTCCTGAAAGTTATTAACATTCTTCACTTCCCTCCCAAAACACTTTTTCCTTTTATGTAGCCACTATACTGGGCCCTTCCCCAACTTTTTTTTTTCTTTTATTAGCAGACTGGGTCTCCAGAGAGTAGCAAAATATAATCCTGAGGGGGTGGGTTACTAGTACTGCTACTCAGAAGTTGTGTACTTCCTATTAGTGTTCAACCAGTATATTTAATTAGCTTTCAGGAAAAAAAATGTTTTACTAAGATTGTATAGATTAATAACAAGTATATATGTTCCCCACAAATGCCTAGGATGCACTCTCTCCCACAAATACATGGAAAGCATGAGCTCAAAATTAGGGTACAACACTAATGAGATATATATATGGGGAAAATTGACAGCTCAAAGTTCCTGGGACTCTATGACCTAGAATTCCTTTCATGAGTCTTTTGCTTGCAGTCTTTTTTCAGGACTCTTTCTGTCTTTATAAACCCTTTGTGTGTCACTCTACTTTCAGCTGAATATATCGTATCTTACTAGTCTAGTTGTTGTTGTTTTTTCCCCTGATTTCAGCTGGACACACTATTCGGCTACTAGTTTAGTCTCAGATAGAATAAGAAGGAAATAGAATAAGTTTTAGTAAAGCTAATCATTTCCTCTAGATGGAGTAAAACAAATATTCTTTCTCATGAAGGCCTAGAAAAGAATTCTACTTGGGCCCTTCTATTGAATATGTCCTTTTAATAAATCATCTAAGTAAAAAAAAAATATTGAGAGAAAGATAAAGGCACCCCACATGAAATTCTCTTCTGATGACTCATTGTAATTTGGAGGGGACCCTGACTTATTGAATACTATGTCCTAAATTACAAGCTCTGGCAGGTGCTAACATGCTGAAAAGGCATTGACTATGGTCTAGGCAATATCCTAAGTACTGATCAGACTGATCAGAATACTTTAACATAGACACTGTCATCACCAGCAAGGTGGTCACTTTTCAATGAATGCTTTAGCCAAAGAAACCAAGGAATCAAAGAAAAATACAAAAATGATCTCCTCTTAATTTATGTTTTAACTATGGCAGAGTGAAGGAAAAGGTAGAAGGTGGGGATAAGAATTAAACAATTTTAAGGCTACATATAACATTAACTTTAAATATGATATCATTACCCATTCCCAGTGAATTGACATGTAACTCATCAAATCAAATCATATTGGTTTTATTATTCTGGTACTAAAAAGAAAAATAAAGAAATTTTAGCTAAATGAATGGCTCGCAGGTTCTCTTTTGAGAAGAAAATCAAGGAGTTCATGAATTTGTTTTTACAATTCATCCAAAATGAAGAAGTTTCATTTCATGGAATATTTGTTCTTCTCTAATTGCAGTATTTATGATAATGATTTTTAAAGACTCTGAAAATAACTGTTGTCCAAAATAAAAAAGATATAGAGAGTATGCAAAATAAAACAAAAATGCATAATAAAACCATACAAATTAAATCAAAATATGATTTGATACTGACTTCCATGCAAAATTGGGAATAGCAGAAGATCGTTGGAAATGTATTAAACAGTTTGGATCAGGAATAAAAAATGAGAGAAGACAAGGACTTATGGATTATGAAGATTCCTCATATGTATCCATCATGAATTCTTACTTTGAGAAAGCAATTAGAATTTACTGAATATAGGAATCATCCAAAATAGCACCAAAAAATGGAATTGATCATATTGTAAGTGAAAAAAAAAGACTTCTTACTAATGTGAGAATTATTTCTAAATCAGCTTTATTCTACATGCAGTTAAATCATTGAATTATTAAAGCAAAGATATAAATAGTACAAAGCCTAAAGAAAAATAAAGGATTTGTAGTTCAAGCCCCCCAAAAAATCTTGACTTATTCAAACAAGTTATTGATCAAGAAAAATGAGTATAATGTCTGCTAGGAAAGTAATAAAAACATATTAAAATAAATTTATAGACAAGTTTAATAGATAAAAATCATGCATCATTACAAGAAGGAAAAAAAAAGATCATGAAATGTTACTAGATCAGCAAACATTAGACTTACTGGACAAACAGAAAAAAAGGATGGCTATGGCTATACCATGCTACAAAATAAACAAATGCAAAATCCAATGGAAAAAGTTAGAGGATTATAAGCATTAGTGACTCAGAAAATAAAGGCTGAAGGTAAAACTATGTTAAAGAAAGCTTAGGAAGAGAACCAGCCAAGCACTAGTACCCTGAAGGCTTTTACAGATGAACAGAAAAGTGCAATAGAAAAAAAAAAGTAAATAAAAGATCTACAAAGATTTAATTTGTTTAACTTAAAAAATATGTTGCCTTTTGCTTTCACATTACATTCATTTAAAAAATACATCTCTCCTAAACAAAAAAAAATTCTCTTGTTTGCAGAATGTTTTTTTTTCAAAATTTTTAACAGTTTTCTTTGAAGTGTTGGGTACCATCTACTATCCCTCTTTCTGTCCCTAACCTCCATACCCCTGAGATAGTAAGCAAAGAGATATAGGTAATACATGTGCAATTATATAAAACATTTTCATACTAGTCATTTTGTAAAGAGGAGTAAAATAAAAAGATGAAAAAAAGTGAAAAATAGCATGTTTCAGTCTATATTCAACCACTATCAGTTCTTTCTCTGTAGGAGGATGGTATGCATCATTATCAGTCTCTTGGGATTGTCTTGAATCATTACATTGCTGAGAATAGTTGTCAGTCAGAGTTCTTCATCGAACATAATTGCTGTTACTGTGTACAACATTCTTCTGGTTCTAGTTACTTCACTATGCATCAGTTCTTATAATTCTTTCCAGATTTTTTTCTGAAATCAACCTGCTTGTCATTTCTTATAGCACAATAATATTACATTACAATCATATATCATAGTTTGTTTAGCCATTCCCCAGCTATTGGGTATCCCTTTGATTTCAAATTCTTAGCTACCACAAAAAGAGCTGCTATAAATATTTTGTACAAGTAGGATCTTCCCACTCCCTTTTTCATGTCTTTAGCATATGGACCTAGCAGTGGTATTGCTGGATCAAAGGGTATGCACAATTTTATAGCCCTTTGGACATAGTTCCAAATTGCTCTCCAAAATGGTTAGATCAGTTCACACCTCCACCAACAGTGCAAGAGGATCCCACTTTTGCTTCATGCTCTCCAACATTTGTCATCTTTCTTTTTTGTCATATTAGCCTATCTGATGGGTGTGAGGTGGTACCTCAGAGTTGCTTCAATTTTTGTTCTATGATCAATGTTGACTTAGAGCATTTTTTCATAAGACTATAGACAGCTTTGATTTCTTTGTAAACTGTTGGTTCATATCCTTTGACAATCTATCAATTAGGGAATGGCTTCCATTCTTATAAATTTGCCTCAGTTCTCTATGTATTTTGAGGCCTTATCAGAGATACATGTTGCATTTTACCATTCTCTGCTTTCCTTATAATATTGGTTGCATTTGTTTTGTTTATTCAAAAACTTTCAAATTTTATATAATCAAAATTATCTGTTTTACATTTCTAATGTTTTCTATACCTTGCTTGGTCCTAAATTCTTCCCTTATAAATAACTCTGAGAGATAAACTATTCCATGCTCTGTTAATTCACTTAAGATATCACCCTTTATGTATAAATCATATATCCAGTTTGACCTTAACTTGATTTACTGTGTGAGATATTGATCTATACCTAGTTTCTGTCATACTATTTTGCAGTTTCCCCAGCATTTTTTGTCTAATAATGAGTTTTTGTTCCAAAACCTTGGATTTGGGGATATTTTAAATGACCAGTTACTTTGGTCATTTGAATATAATGTAATCTGTATCTGATCTATTCCACTGACCTACTATTCTGTTTCTTAGCCAGTAACAGATCTGATAGTTATCACTTTATAATACAGTTTTAGATCTGTTATCGCAAATTTTTTCATTGATTCCCTTGATATCATTGAGCCTTTGCTCTTCCAGATAAATTTTGTTATGTTTTCTGGCTCTATACAATTTTTTAATAGTTTAATTGGTATGGCATTGAATGAGTAGATTAATTTAGGTAGAATTGTAATTTTTTATTATATTGGCTCTGCCTTCCCATGAACAATCAATATTTTTCCAGTTGTTTAGATCTGACTTTACATGAAAATTGTTTTATAGTTATGTTCATATTGTTCCTGAGTTTGTCTTGGCAGATAGAATCCCAAGTATTTTATATTATCTACAGTTATTTTAAATGGAATTTCTATTTCTAACTCTTGCTGCTGGACTTTGTTGGTAATGTATAGAAATATTGATGATTTATTTGGGTTTATTTTGTATCCTGAAACTTTACTAAAGTTGCTAATAATTTCAAGTAGTTTTTTAGTTGATACTCTAGGATTTTCTAAGCATAACATTATATCACCTGCAAAGAGTGATAGTTTTGTTTCTTCATTTCCTATTCTTATTCCTTTATATTTTGCTTTTTCATCGCTATAGCTAATACTTCTAGTACAATATTAAATAAGAGATGATAATGAGCATCCTTGCTTTACCACTGTTTGCATTGGGAAGGCTTCTAGCTTATCCTCATTATGGATAATGTTTGCTGTTGGTTTTAGATAAATATTACTTTTCATTTGAAGGAAAACTCCATTTGTTCCTATGCTCTCTAGTGTTTTTAATAAGAATGGGTGCTATATTTTGTCAAACATTTTCTTTATCTATTGAGAAAATCATATGATTTCTGTTGGTTATGTTGCTGATATGTTTAATTACACTGATAGTTTTTCTAATATTGGCTAACCTAGCATTTCTTGTATAAACCCGATCTGGCCATAGTGTATGATCTTTGTGATATGTTGTTGTTATCTCTTTACTAATATTTTATTCAAATTGTTTGATTCAATATTTATCAGGGAAATTAATCTATAATATTATTTTTAATTAATTAATTTTCCCCTGTTACATGTAAAAGCATTTTTAACATTCTTTTATAAAACTTTGAGTTCCAAATTCTCTCCCTTGCTCCTTCCCTATCTCAAAATCCCCATTAAGAAGGCAAGCAGTTCAATATAGGTTATACATGTGTAGTCATGCAAAACATATCTATAATAGTCATGTTGTGTTAGAAAACAGATAAAAAAACTCAAGAAAAATAAAGTTTAAAAAAAGTGTGCTTCCATTTGTATTCAGACACCATCAGGTCTTTCTCTGGGAATTCTTTTCTGAGAGCATCTTGATCATCATTTCTTATATTAAAGTAGTATTCCTTTATAGTATTCCATTGCATTCATCTACTTGTTCAGCCATTACCCAATTGATGGGCATCCCCTCAATTTCTAATTCTTTGCACCTAGAAATGAGCTGCAATAAATATTTTTGTAGATGTAGATCTTTTTCTTTTTTAATCTGTCTTGGGACATAGACCCAGTAGAGATATTGCTAATTCAAAGGATATGTATGGTTTTATAGCCCTTTGGGAATATTTCCAAATTGCTCTATGGAAAGGCTGAATCAGTTTACAACTCCACCTGCAATGCAGTAATATCTCATTTTGTCCAACACCCCCTCAAATTTCTGTCATTTACATTTTCTCTTTTATTAGCCAATCTAATAGGTGTAAGGTAGTACCTCAAAATTGTTTTTATTTGCATTTCTCCAATCAATAGTGAATTAGAGTATTTTTTTTCATATGGCTATAGGTGGCTATCAACTGAAAAAATGATTATACTTTTTGATCATTTATTAGTTATGGAATGGCTCTTACCTTTATGAATGTTACTAAGTTCTTGTTACATTTTAGAAATGAGGACTTTATCAGAGAAACTTTCTTCAATTTTTTTTCCACAGTTATTAGTGCTAACTGTATTTCTGTCCATCCTATCACCCCTTCCCCATTCCTTCTACTCTCTCTCTCCTTTCACCCTGTCTCTCCTCAAAATAGTTTTGCTTCTGACTACCCCTCACCCAATCTGCCCTCCCTATTCACCCCCTCTTCTCTCATCATCTTCCTTTCCTACTTTCCTGAGGGCAAGATAGATTTCTATGCCCAACTGAATGTTTATGTTATTCCGTGTTTCAGTGAATTTTGATGAGAGTAAATTTCCTTCATTTCCCTTGTCTCTCCCCTCTTCCCCTCCATGGTAAAAGCTTTTCCTTACTTTTATATGTGAGATAATTTACCTCATTGTACCTCTCTCTTTCTCTTTCTCTCAGTACATTCCTTTCTCACTCCTAAATTTTATTTTCTTAGACATCATCCCTTCATATTCAACTCACATTTGTGCCCTCTGTCTATATAAACTCCTTTCAACTATCCTAATAATGAGAAAGGTCTTATGAGTTATAAATATCATCTTCCCATGTAGGAATGTAAACAGTTTAACCTTATTAAGTGCCTTATTATTTATCTTTCCTATTTACCTTCCTATGCTTCTCTTGAGTTTCATATATGAAAGTCAAATTTCTATTCAGCTCTGGTCTTTTCATCAAGAATGCTTGAAAGTCTTATTGAATGTCCATTTCCCCCCCGAAGGATTACACTCAGTTTTTCTGGGTAGACGTTTCTTGGTTAGGTCAATGCTCCTTTGTCCCCCAGAATATCATATCCCAAGCCCTCAGATCATTTACTATAGAAGCTTTTAACTCTTGTGTTATCCTGACTATGGCATCTGGACATTTCAATTGTTTCCCTTGAATCTTATATTTGGAGGTTATTTTTTGTATTCAGCTCTAGTCTTTTAATTAAAAATGCTTAAAAGTCATCTGTTTTACAAAATATCCATTTTCCCCTGAAAGACTATATTCAATTTTGGGGGTAGAGCCAAGATGGCAGAATAAAAGCAGTGATTTGTTGAACTCTCCCCCAAACTCCTCAAAATACCTGTAAACAATGAATTTAAACAAAATCTAGAGCATCAAAACCCACAAAAAGAGAGAGTGAAACAAATTTCCAGCCCAAAACACCCTGGAAAGTTCAACAGGAAATGTCTGTTGCACCAGGGCAGGAGAAGGGTGCAGTTCAGCATGAGAAAGACAGGGGCCTAGAAAACCGGGAGCAGGACTTATGGACTAAATCACAGGGCAGTTGTGGTTGTTTCCATACTTCTCAACATACAAAAGCAAAAGACAATTCAGAAGGTCAATGAGGAAGGTCTTTTGGATATGGGTGAGAGGAACATGGTCCAAAACTGACCCAACCACAGCCCTGGGGTGGTGGCTGCTTCCAGAGCTCTCAGCCCACAGACAGTGATGGGATCAAGTGGCTGATTATAGGAGGACTGCGGGGATCTCTTTGCTGGCACTGAGGCAGGATTTTCTTCCTTTGCCCATGCTTGGATCTGAGTCATAGTCCTGGGTGGTGGTCCTGGGGTGAGGAGGAGGACTGGTATGGTGGAGCGTGTGGCAGTGGAGAGGAATACTCCTCATAGTTCCAAGGTAGAAAAGAATGCTTATGGTCACTCATAGACCAGACCACAGTCCAGGAAAGGAGTAAACATCTCTTCTTTGATCATACCAACTTGGAAGAAATGAAAATTTATAGGTCCCTAGAAGTATCTCTGAAAACAGCTTCACAAAACCCCTGAAGCTTGGGACAGTAAATCCTCCACACTGGAAGCAGAGCCTTACCTTAACAATAAGTTTAAAAGTTAAGTAATTGTCTGGGAACACGAGCAAATAGAGGCAAAAAACCCAGACTACGGAATCTTATATTGGTGACAAAGAAGATCAGTGTGTACAACCTGCAGACAACAAAGCCAAACCTCCTACATCCAAAGTATCCAAGAAAAATGTGAATCAGTCCCATGAAAAATAAGTCATCAGCTTGCTAAAGGAGACCTAAAAAATACTGAAGGAAATAACATCTTAAAAAAAATAGACTAATCCAAATGGCAAAAGAGGTCCAAAAAGCCAATGAGGAGAAGAATGCCTTCAAAAGGAAAACTGGCCAAACAGGAAAAAAAAATCCAAAGGCTCATTGAAGAAAATAATTCCTTAAAAATTAGAATGGAGCAAATGGAAACTAATGACATTATGAGAAATCAAGACATTGTAAAACAAAATCAAAAGAATGAAAAATAGAAGACTATGTGAAAGATCTTATTGGAAAAACAAGTGACTCAGAAAATAGATCCAGGAGAGGTAATTTAAAAGTTATTGGAATACCTGACAGCCATTATCAAAAAAAGAGCTTAAACATCTTCTTTCAAGAAATTATTAAGGACAAAAAGAAATTGAAACAATGCACCAAATACCTCCTGAAAGAGGTACCCAAAGAAAACTCCTGGGAATATGATAGCCAAATTCCAGTGTTACCAGGTCAAGGGGAAAATATTGCAAGCAGTCAGAAAGGAACAATTCCCCTCCATTGTAAAAGCCTTTTCTAGTCTGTTTTATGTGAGCTAATTTACCCCATTCTACCTCTCCCTTTCTCTTCTCAGTATAATCCACTCTCACCCCTTAATTTTATTCTCCAGATATCATCCTTTCATCTTCAACTCACCGTGTGTCCTCTATTTATCCATCTATCTATATATACATACATATAGTGTTTCCCTCCAACTATCCTAATACTGACAAAGTTCTCATGAGTTACAAATATCATCTTTCCATGTAGGAATGTAAATAGTTCTACCTTACTAAGTCCCTTATGATTTCTCTTTCCTGTTTGCCCTTTCATGCTTCTCTTGAGTCTTGTATTTGAAAGTTAAATTTTCTATTCAGCTCTGGTCTTTTCATTAAGAATGCTTGAAAGTCTTCTATTTCACTGAATATCCATTTTTCCCCTGAAGGATTATATTCAGTTTTGCTGGGTAGGTGATTCTTGGTTATAATACTATCTCCTTTGACCTCCAGAATATCATATTCCAAACCCTGTGGTACCTTAATGTAGAAGCTGCTAAATCTTGTGTTATCCTGATTGGTTTCCACAATACTTGACCAGACATACCAAACTTGCAGCTTGCAAACTTCCTAAGACATATTAAAAGTGAAAAAAAAAAGAAAGTGAAATTTCTCATTGTAAAAAAATGACCTGGAAAATAGATCCAGGAGAGATAATATAAAAATTATTGGACTACTTGAAAGCTATGATTTAAAAAAAAAAACCTTGACAACATCTTTCAAGAAATTATCAAAGCAAAGTGCTCTGGAGGATGGACTTCTGGAAGCCAGTAAATCACTGTAGCTTTCTCAAATTCACTTCTGAACAACCATAAAATAGTGCCCCAGGACAAATACTGGAACAGTGGAGCCAGAGGGAGGATTGGTTGCAGTGGTCTTTGAGGATCAGCAAGAAAGATCTATCTAACTCAGGAAATAGAATGCCTAAATAATGAATCTATTTCAAATTGCTTGCCTTCTCAATGAGGGGGAAGGGATGGAAAGAGAGAATTTGTAATTCAAAAAGTTTTAAAAAGGAATGCTAAAAATTGTTTTTTCCATTTAATTGGATAAAAAATATTAAATAAATAATTAAAGAAAACAACCAGGAAACTATGTCAGTCTGGGGAAAAATGTTAATATCTTTTAAGGAAGACAAAAAAAGAAACACTAGCCCAATCTGTGTTGGGAATGGGATTGGAGGGCACAAGCTTGCCAAATAGTGTTCCTATCACAGATGCTCAGGTAAATGCCTTTCATTATTGTACTGAAGTGAAGAAATACCAGAAAGTTCCAGAGGAGTGGATCCCAAACAGCTGCATCTGAAATTACTGAAGCCCTGAAGCTATTGATAGCAAATACCTTAGTAAGCACCCTTAAATGTCGTTAAGGGATCTGGCCATCAGCAGGTGATATTACAGAATGACTGGTATTAACAATTTTAATATTACACATAGATCGTAGGACTTGGTCTTTCTCTCATTAATGGCAAATCCAGAGTTAAAAATACTCTTTCCATTTTCCATTCCATAGACTGACACTAGAAGAAGAAGTTGTCACAACCAAATCATGTCCCATTGCTAAGAACTCCAATACCTTTGGGTATATTACATTTTTTTTGAGGAAAAGTACTTTATTATTTTTTTTCAGTCAAAGAAAAGGTTTATTAGAACATCTGTCATATTGGGCAGACTCTTAAGAAGTCTGAACATTAGTGAGCTATTGGCTAGATTATAAGAATCTGAGCAGCGGCTAGATTTTAAGAATCTAAGCACCTTAATGGAGACAAAATGGAACTTATATACAGAAAGACTGTGGGAGGGATCTAGGAGTGCCCAAGTAGTTTGGGGTGACTAGAGAACGGGTCTAAGTGTTAGAAAAATCTGAAACAAAATCTACTACAGTGAGTGAGTAAAGGAAAATCTTTATTACACTTCTTGCGAGAGAAGCAAGCACAACACACTTTAGTAGGAGGTAGGTACTGGGTCAGTGGTAGATTCAACTTTTAAGCCATTAATAAGATCCATACTCCACCCATCAAGGCTCCTATTGGTCTAGTTCATCTGAGTTATACCCTTCCTGGACAGCCCATCACATGTTTGTCCATGTTCTGTTAACTCCATACACATCATGGATCCCATGTTCAAAAATGGAAACTCTCAAGAGGAAGCAGTGGATAGAGCACTGGCTTTGGATTCAGGAGGACCTGAACTCTCCCATAAAAAGGAAACGGATTGCAGAATGGATTAAAAACCATAATCCTACAATATGTTGTTTACAGGAAACACATTTGAAAAAGAGTGACACATACAGGGTAAAGGTAAAAGGCTGGAGCAGAATATATTATGCGTCACCTGAAGTAAAAAAGCAGGGGTAGCAATCCTGATCTCAGATAAAGCAAAAGCAAAAATAGATCTAATCAAGAGAGATAGGAAGGAAACTACATCCTGCTAAAAGGTACCATAGACAATGAAGTAATATCATTACTAAATATATATGCACCAAATGGTATAGTATCCAAATTCTTACAGGAGAAGTTTAGGGAGTTACAGGAAGAAATAGACAGCAAAACTATACTAGTGGGGGACCTGAACCTCCCCCTTTCAGCACTAGATAAGTCTAACCATAAAATAAACAAGACAGAAGTTAAGGAGGTGAATAGAACATTAGAAAGTTAGGTATGATAGACCTCTGTAGAAAACTGAATATGGATAGAAAGGAATATACTTTTTTCTCGGCAATACATGGCACATACACAAAAACTGACCATGTACTAGGGCAGAAAAACCTCACAATTCAATGCAGAAAGGCGGAAATATTAAATGCATCCTTTTCAGATCATGATACAATAAAATTATATGTAATAAAGGGCCATGGAAAGACAGACTAAAAAATAATTGGAAACTAAATAATCTAATCATAAAAAATGATTGGGTCAAACAATAAATCATAGAAACAATCAATAATTTCATTCAAGAGAATGCCAATAATTAGACAACATACCAAAACCTATGGGATGCAGGGAAAGCAGTTCTTAGGGGAAGTTTTATATCTCTAAATGCTTACATAAATAAAATAGAAAAAGAGGAGATTAATGAATTGGGCATACAACTAAAAAAGCTAGAAAAAGAACAAATTAAAAATCCTCAACTAAACACCAAATTAGAAATATTGAAAACCAAAGGAAAAAATAATAAAATTGAAATTAAGAAAACTATTGAACTAATAAATAAAACTAAAAGCTGGTTTTATGAAAAAACCAATAAAATAGATAAGCCTTTGGTTAATTTAATTAAAAAAAAGAAAGGAAGGAAGAGGAAATTAAAACAATAATTAGGAATTATTTTGCCCAACTATATGCCAACAAATTTGACAATCTTAGTGAAATGGATACATATTTACAGAAATATAAATTGCCCAGATTAACCGAAGAGGAAGTAAAATACTTAAATAACCCCATCTCAGAAAAGAAATTGAACAAGCCATTGATGAACTCCCTAGGAAAAAATCTCCAGGGCCAGATGGATTTACATGTGAATTCTATCAAACATTTAAAGAACAATTAATTCCAATACTATATAGACTATTTGGGAAAATAGGTGAAGAAGGAGTCTTACCAAATTCTTTTTATGATACAAATATGGTGTTGATACCTAAACAGGAAGAGTCAAAATAGAGAAAGAAAATTATAGACCAATTTCTCTAATGAATATAGATGCAAAAATTTTAAACAAAATATTAGCAAGTAGATTACAGCAACTTATCACAAGAATAATACACTATGACCAGGTAGGATTTATACCAGGAATGCAGGGTTGGTTCAATATTAGGAAAACTATCAGCATCATTGAGCATATCAACAACAAAACCAACAGAAACCACATGATCATCTCAATAGATGCAGAAAAAGCTTTTGATAAAATACACACCCATTCCTATTAAAAACACTAGAAAGCATAGGTATAAATGGAGTCTTCTTTAAAATAATAAATAGCATACATCTAAAACCTTCAGCAAGCATTATATGTAATGGGGACCAGGCTAGAAGCATTTCCAATAAGATCGGGGGTGAAACAAGGATGTCCATTATCACCACTGTTATTCAATATTGTACTGGAAACTTAGCTTTAGCAATAAGAGAAGAAAAAGAAATTGAAGGCATTAGAATAGGCAAAGAAGAAACAAAGCTATCACTCTTTGCAGATGACATGATGATATACTTAGAGAATCCTAGAGAATCAAGTAAAAAACTACTTGAAATAATAAACAACTTTAGCAAAGTTGCAGGCTATAAAATAAACCACATAAATCATCAGCATTTTATATTACCAACAAAGCCCAACAGCAAGAGATAGAAAGAGAAATCCCATTTAAACTTACTGTAGACATTATAAAATATTTAGGAGTCTACCTCCCAAACAAACCCAGGAACTCTATGAACACAATTACAAAACACTTTTCACACAAATAAAATCAGATCTAAATAATTGGAAAAACATCAGTTGCTCATGGGTAGGCCGAGCTAATATAATAAAAATGACAATCCTACCTAAGCTAATTTACTTATTCAGTGCCATACCAATTGAACTACCAAAAAATTATTTTATAGAGTTAGAAAAAATAATAACAAGATTCATTTGGAAAAACAAAAGGTCCAGAATATCAAAGGAACTAATGAAAAGAAATGCAGGGGAAGGTGGCCTAGCAATTCCAGATCTTAAATATTATAAAGCAGCAATCATCAAAACTGCTTGGTACTGGCTAAGAAATAGGGAGGTGGATCAGTGGAATAGGTTAAATATGCAAGACACAGTAGTCAATGACTATAGTAATCTATTATTTGATAAACCCAAAGACCCCAGCTTCTGGGATAAGAACCCACTCTTTGAAAAAAACTGCTGGGAAAACTGGAAAAGAGTATGGCAGAAACTAGGCATAGACCCAAATCTCACACCATATACCAAAATAAAGTCAAAATGGGTTCATGACTTAGATATAAAGGCTGATACCATAAGTAAACTGGGAGAACAAGGAATAGTTTACCTATCAGATCTATGGAGAACAGAAGAATTCATGACCAAACAGGAGATAGAGAACATTATGAAAAGCAAAATGGATAATTTTGATTACATTAAATTGAAAAGTTTTTGCACAAACAAAGCCAATGCAACTAAGATTAGAAGGAAGGTAGAAAATTGGGAAAGAATTTTTACAACCAGTCTCTCTGATAAAGGCCTCATTTCTAAAATATATAGAGAATTAAGACAAATTTATAAGAACACAAGCCATTCCCCAATTGATAAATGGTCAAAGGATATGAACAGACAGTTCTCAGATGAAGAAATTAAAGCCATCTATAGTCATATGAAAAAATGCTCTAAATCATTATTGATTAGAGAAATGCAAATCAAAACAACTCTGAGGTACCACATCACACCTATCAGATTGGCCAACATGACAAAACAGGAAAATGATAAATGTTGGAGAGATGTGGGAAAATTGGAACACTAATACATTGTTGGTGGAGTTGTGAAATGATCCAACCATTTTGGAGAACAATTTGGAACTATGCCCAAAGGGCTACAAAAATGTGCATACCCTTTGATCCAGCAATAGCACTTCTAGGGCTATATCCCAAAGAGATCAAACAAATGGGAAAAGGACCCACATGTACTTTTAGCAGCTCGTGGTGGCAAAGAATTGGAAATTGAGAGGATGCCCATCAATTGGGGAATGGCTGAGCAAGTTGTGGTATATGAATGTAATGGAATACTATTGTGCTATAAGAAATGATGAACAGGCTGACTTCAGAAAAACCTGGAAAGACTTATATGGTCTGATGCTGAGTGAAGTGAGCAGAACCAAGAGGACTTTGTACACAATAACAGCCACATTATGCAATGACTAAGAATTGTTAAACTGAACCCTTCTCAGCATTAAGGATCTAAGACATCTCCAGAGGCTCGGGATGGAAAATGCTGTCCACATCCAAAGAAAGAACTATGGAAGTGAATCTCTATCACCTATTTTTACCTTCTGTTGAGTTTTGTTTCATCTTTCTGATGGTTCCTCCTATTGCTTTTAATTTTTACTTACGACTTCACTAATGTGAAAATATGTTTAATGGGTATGTAAATGTAAAGCCTATGTCAGATTGTGCGCCGTCTTGGGGAGGTTGGGGGGGAGAAAAAGGGAGAAAAATTTTCAACTCAAAAGCATGTGGAAAAAAAATTTGAAAAATTAAAATTTAAAAAAATTTTTAAAAAAACTCTCCTCTTATACAGCTAGCTATCTGACACTCTGGACATCATCTGGTGAAGTCCTCTGGTCTAAATGTCATTCAAACAGTGTCCAGCAGACTCTCCTTGTAGCCATCTTCCTTCTTGTGTCCACTCTCCTACAAAATTGATCTCAACACAATTTTAAATTACCTTGCCAATAACCAGGGTAAATAATGAAAGTTAACTCAACCCCCATGTCTCCACTATTACAAGGTCAAAATTGTAATCTTGGCCAATTGCCATATTTTAAGAAGCTCAAATTAGAAAAGTTAGAACTTAGCCTTACACTCTGCATTACTTCTAGTTTTATACCTTGCATTAATTCATTATTCATTCCTATTCATCATCCCCCATCAAGAGGATGAGATTACACCAAGGAATTAATAACAGACTGCAATACATAGTAGTTAATTTAAAAACAGTACATATCAAATAATAAAACAATCCCAACTTCTGGTCATTTACAAATAAATAATCCTTAATTTAACTGAGTACTTCTTTCAAACAAGATAAGTCACAAGCTATTCTTCTTTTAACATTAGTTAGTTGTAACAAACAGAGACAACTTTAACGTTAACTAAGTATTAACTAAGTAACAAAATAACATCCTAGTTTCACAGTCTCCTTGCCTAATTATCCCCATAATGATGAGGTATGGGCCCAAACCCACCAAGGGCCCTAGCCTCTTGCCCCAAGGTGAATCTGCTTCTCATTTGTCTCTGGGCCCCCGAAAACGCTTATACTTCTCTCAACTTGCCAATCTGGTTTATGTACAAAATCTTCCCCCCTGGCTGAAAGAAAACCTGGGCTGAACTCCTTCAGGTAGGGCCCTCATGATGTGACCTTGAGGTCCAGCACCCCTAAACCTCTAGACCTTATCATAACTATTATGAGAAATTAAAGGATCTTGACTTATACAGGAATATACTAGTAACAGATGTCAACACCGAATATTTAATTCTGAAATTCTAGGCAAAATAACTCAATCTTATACTTGCATCTTACTATAATAACCTCAGATATTCCCTCATCAATCTATTGTTTAATAGATTCGATATTTATTCTTACAAAACTTACAATTTTAGGAATTTGCTGTGAAAGAATAGGGACATAACTAAAGTAAGGGAACAATGCTTCCCTAGATTCTTGTCAATGCCGGGCAGAAGTTATATAATAACCAACTGCATCAAGCCAGGCTTAAAATCTGCCAGGTGTCATAGTGGGGAAATTGAGTCAGGAGAATCATACCTCAGCCATGCAGAAAAGTCGTTCTCCCAAACTTTCCATGAGAACATCCTCTTGCAGCTCATTGATGCAGCTCACAAACTCTTTGCAGGTTGCTGACATCATGGGTCAGTAGCTCAATCAGTTCCTTGTTAACCATACCTGGAGTTAGACTCAGAATAATAGTTCATTAACAGTCCCCAAGATCTTAGATAGCAAATTTCTCTTATCAGTGTTTCAGGTGGGACTATAGTTTCACATTAATTAGGAAACATCTCCAAAGTGAGCTCTAAGTAGTTTGCATAACTTCCTGCACATGTTCTGGTTCCTAATAACATTCTGAGTAAAATAAAATTTCCATTAAGATCATAAGTTGCTGCTCTAAATAGATTTGCCTTTATGTTTCTCAAGTTTATTTATCCCTCTTTAACCATTAATCTGGAAGAATGAGACACTTTCAGGACTTGAATTGTATACATATGATAAGTTCAAACAGTAATTTTAACTCTTTCTAGGGCATGGTATGAATTCAGATCAAAACAGCGAGATCTTTTCTACTTACAGTTTATTACAGAAATTCAGATGCTTTAGTATTAATCATTAGCCTTAGATCTCTGATGCTGCTTCCATTGAGACTGTTTCTCTAAAAGCACCCAGTTAAGTCCAATTCAAGGACACAACAAAACCCAATAATGAAACTCTTAAAAGTTCATAGTAGGCTTGGACATAATTTTCTTACAAATAGACATTTAATAGGCTCTCTAAAAGAATATCAAAGATTTCATTAAGACTTTCTGTTTTATAAAAGTACCTCCTTTTCTTAAAAACAGTTTATAGTTTCCTAATTACCATAAAATTCCTATTTACCTAAATTCTCTAGTCAAAAGATATCCATAAAAGGATTATAAGATTTTGCAAAATCTCTTTTTTTGCATAACTACCAAGTTTCTTTACACACACACACACACACACACACACACACACACACACACACACACACACAATACTTTTTACCAGTGCTTGACTTAAACAATAACTCCAAATAGCTTAGTTAACAATTTTAAACTTCCTAAGTGAGAGCCAGTTAATCAAGCTAAAACTTCCCTTTAAACATAGACAAAACTTGGAAGTTCTCATTTCTTAAATTACAGTACTTAAAAGGAAATATTACAAAATGGAATCATATAGAATACCCCAACAGCCCCAATCTATTCCTTTTTCTCTTTTCTCTGAAGGCACAATTCTTAATCTAACATTACAGATTATAAAATAAATTGCCCTTCCAACAACATAATTAATACAATTGCTTACCAGATTACATTATATAAGAAAATACAGAACTATGTAAGCAGTATATTAAAAACTTGAAACAGATCCAATTAATTATTATCAGAAATAAAAAAAAAACCCTTTCTTTCTTTCTGAACCCCTGCACCAGGTCCAACAGTCTCCTGGGGCCACTCCCACCCCAATAGATTGGCTTTTCTGATATCTATGCTATCCCTTTTTATTAGTCTCATAGCTTTGGGCCACATATCCAGATTCCCAATTCAACCTCAATGACACTCCTAATCAAGGCACTTGATCCATGGTGGCCTAGACTTTCCCAGGACCTCTAGTCCCTGCCTTAAGAGCCTGGCCCATATGGCCCATCCCCCAAGAAACCCAGACTTTAGCCTAAAGAAGGCCTGGATTGATTTTTTTTTCTAATTTCTAATTGAGACCCTGATATATGAGGACACTTCATTAATTCCAAAACAGTGCATATAAAGTTGTTCATGATAAAATATGTTTGTACCACAGGGCATACATTATAAAATTATTTCCACAATAGTAATAAACTTTGAAACAATTCATTATCAATTTAGATGAATGTACTTCTAAGTCACTTTGTACAGAAAACCATTCATCTCATAATCAATATGTTAAAACTATAACTTTAAACCACCATATATTTTTATAATAGTCAAGATTTTAAATGTAAATCTGCTATCATCTTATAACCAAATATACCGCACTAGATATTTAACAGTTTCAAATTATCTCATTTTTATCACTAACAGATCCATTCCAGGTTAAGAGTTACTTTAACACCACTTCTACCTCACAATGGTCCCTCAAATTTTACAATCTAAGAGTTTTAGAAATACGTTATGATTTAGAAACATAGCAATAACTTAAACAATAAACAATAACATCAATTGAATTTCTGGATTATCACACATAGAAATTATCACTCTTATTACTGTTAGTATTTTTAACAATTACATTAAACAATAATAATGGCACCTCTAACATATGCCATTGTATTAAGCATTTTACAATCATATCTCTTTTTGTTGTCCCATAACAATCATTATTTTTTTCCTTTATAGAACAGTAAACTTAAATCCAATAAGATTTGAACTTATTAATTTCTAATGGTAAACATTTAAAAACATTTGTTTTACATCCAATAATCTTGATCCTTTAAAAGGAGATATTCTCCACAAGTTTATATATTCCCTTAAAAAGACATGTGGTGATAATTCCTGCTCTAAACAATTCTCTTCCTTTTTTCTCCTACTTCCTTAAGGAGCAAATAAAAAAAGTCCCCTCTCCTTCTTAGAGGCACATCAGATAAAAAACACTCTCCTGAAAATCTCAGGCTTGACAACCATTCAAGAGTGGGGAACTTTAGAGCACATGGCTTACTTCCAAACAACCTACCCCTATCCAAATTACACTCACCAAGGCTGGGCAGCTTTCCTTTGCAGTTCTGAAATCTGAAGGGAGATAAGAATTGCAAATCCAAAGAAAAGCAGTCTCCCTTTCTTTCTTTTCCCAAATAGCCTTCACAAGACAGAAAAGAACCTTATTTTTTTTTTTTGTACTCTAAACATATTGCCCAGATACCACATATTTTGGCAGGAGGGATTCAAAGACAGCAATTCAAACTTCTAGCCTTAGGATCCTATTAAACCTGAATTCAAATTCTTCTCAGCCTTTTTTTTTTTAATTTTGGCCCTAGCCCTCTTGGGCTGTATGCCTCACATCCATATCAGTAAAGGCTGCTTGCTGCACCTTCCACTAACTTCTGAGAGATTCTCTCCCCGCATTTTGATTCCAATCTCAATCTCCCACTAAAAGTCTGAGATGGGAGCTCTTTCCTACTGTTTCTCAGGTCCCAGAAGTTACTCAAATTTTTTTTTCTGGCAGACACAAAACATCCACAGATAGACAGACAATGTGTGTGTGATTCTAATTCTAATGTTGACCTGTCAAAAGAAACTCATTTTGTCCCAGGATCCCCTTTGATTGGGTCCTGAGATATTTTTATAATCTGGCTTCCCCTCCTAATAGGGGTTCTTGCATTTTCATCTTATCATTATCCTGGGTAGACTAACTAACTTGCTTCCCACTGAATTGTTTTGAGGAATCTCTTGAGGTGATCTTTTGCTCCCCTTAGGTACCTTCATTCTAGAGCCCTTTCACCCTACCTTAGGACATTTACTGTGACAGTCCTTTAGAATGGCATTGCTTAAGATCTAGGACTTATACTCCGATGGTCCTTTCAGACTGATCTCACCTAGAACCCTTGAAACCTCACTCTGAGAACACAAACTAGAGTTGGCATGGTTAGAGGGGTGGGTTACCTGTGCTAACAAAGGCAGATAGTCGTTCACTCACTCCTTCCCAACTGGAGGCTCTGGAGTCCTTGGTCAATCTGGACACAGGCATGGAGGTTGCTCAAAGGGAGCAGGAGTGCTCTCTTCTGGGTTCCTTCTTTTCCAGGTCCAATATCATAGCAGATTCCCAGCCCACACAACAAATTGTTAGAAAAATCTAAAACAAAGATCTACTACACTGAGTGAATAAAGGAAAGTCTTTATTATGCTTCTCATGAGAGAAGCGGGCACAACACACTTTAGGAACACGTGGGCCTTGGGTACATTTCTTCAACCAAAATCTGGCTCATTCTTCAGGTTGAAGTACTTCTCTATTTTCTATACGTAAACAGTTGTATATTGACTGTGGAAAAAATCATCATCTGGCTTTTCCACAGGCTTTTGAGGTCTCCTTTCTCAATTGACACATGTGCAAAGCAAGTGTTCCATCCCAGGCCATTGCAGACAATAAGTCCATGTTCCAAGTTGATACATAGGCTATATGTGAAGTTTCCCAAACACATCTATCTACCATGTCTTGGTAGATACTCTATTACCAAATGTCGCCCCAAAGATTTCAGTGAAATATCCATGAAATTCAATCAGTTGCAGGAGTATCTGTCTTGTATGTGTCTAATTCTTCATATGTTGCCTCTGTTTTTTCATGCTATATATTTACCTGTGTGACTACAGATGGCAAACTAGTTGATTGACAAGATAAAAGGTTAAACATTTATCTTATACAATAATATGTATTTTATGGTGGAGTTCCCCATCAATGGGTGTTAGTAGTCTCATTTTCCATTTTGTTTGATGCCAATCTCAATAAATAATTAATGATCATACGTGTGCTTTAGGTAAACCATTTTAATAGAGGGGTAGATTAGATATATTTCAAATTCACAGCTTGCAAACTTCCCAAGTGCAGCTGAACTAAATTAAAATGTGATTGGTCAATTTTTAAGAAAACAAAAATACAGTAAAACATAAATGATATTAGTTTGTGTTTTTTTTTCCTCAGTCAACATGTAACATGTAGAGATCACTTTCTATTTGAGTTTGACACCACTGATCTCTATGACTTGTTAAGGAGGGGAGAGACTTGAGTTATGGAGAGCAATCAGGACACAATAGCAACAGTCTAGGTAAGACATAATAAGAGCTAGGGTACCAGTCAAATGAGTAAAGAGAAGAGCAAAGATGTTAAGTATACTGTGAAAATAGAACTAAGAAGACTTGGCAACTGAAGGCAAAGGAAGACTTGAGGTCCCTTTGTGATAGAATAGTTTACATCTCCACATTTGACCTCTTGTGATGAGTTCATTTGTACTACTGACAATAATTTGAAATTCAATACTTACTAGCTTTGCATTAGTAATGTACTTTTCTCATCAATGTTCATCCATCCAATATATAATTGATAATCCAAATCATTCATAAGTGATTATACAAAATAGAATCACATTAAAACTTACTTCCTATTCTATTACAATTAAAAATTCAGAAAACTCATATTTATCCAAATTGTATATACAGAAAATTGTGAACATTAAAACTAAAATTATGTGGGTGTGAGTGTGTGTGGGGGAGTGACATACATGTGTGTCACAATGCATAATGGTGCTTTCTAAGTTAGCCTACCATTAAAAATCCAGATTGGATTCAGACATCCCTGAGTCTCCTGTCTAAAGAGATATTTTTCAGATAACCTCAAACATTGATGCATTAATTTATCCTATAGCTTTGCACTACAATTAATTTAGGAGTTGAAACATTGTCCACTGTTAGTTTCTCCTGAGAAGGTAAGTCAGCTGAAATTTAGTTTAAAAATCAATTGCCTAATTACCCCAATCAGAGAAAAATGAATTCCAATTCAGATGTGTAGTAATCTTAGCCTATATAAGCTGGAATTTTGTTCAGTTTTTCCCGCTTCCAACTCACTTAAAGAGTCAGCACTTATCAATAAAACAGGAGCCAAAAAGTGAACAAAAATTATAAATAAAGGGGATGGGCATCTGGGTGGCTCAGTGGACAGAGTGCTGGACCTGGAGTCAACAAGAGTCATATTCTTGAATTTAAATATGTCCTCCAACATTGAGTAGCTGTGTGACCCCAGGCAAGTCAGTTTCCTCAGGTGTGAAATGAGCTGGAGAAGGAAATGGCAAATTTCTCCTGTATCTTTGCCAAGAAAATCCCAAATAGGGTCATGAAGAGTCAGATGTGATTGACAATGACTAAACAATAACAAAAACACAGGTAACTGGGTGGGTGGGGTTGGTTGGGAGGTGGTGAAGATTGTATCTAAGTCTGGAGAATGAGGGATGAATGGTCTGGGCCCTTCCCTAAATTCCAGTTCCAGAAGTTTCAGGAATAATGCACCTCATTATTAGGGGCCTGAACCCAGGAAATCCATTTCCTTCTTTGGCTTGGTACATCTACCTTGAATTGCTCCAGGAAAATCTCCTCATATGGAAAAGGTGAAAAAGAATTTCAAATGGTTAAGCTCACTTTTATAGCACAGAAGAAAAGGTGACTCATCCCAGCAGAACCCATCTGCTGCAGAGTGGGAGCCAATCCATTCATGTCACAGAAACTCTTCCTCTCCAACCAGAAGATTCATCCTGGTGCATCCCCAGACACTGAGAAATAATCAACCATTGTCTTTCTTTATCTTATCCAGGTGCCAGCTGGCACTATTATACCCTGTATAAGTAGAGCTATGGGCAAGCAGTATTTTAATCAGAAGATCATCTGATTAAGGCCAGAGTCTGGACCTGTGATTTCCTTGGTACCCACAACTCTCAGATGCACATGTCATCAAAGGATTTAATGGTTTTAATAAGAGGCCGGTTGTATTGGGAGAGAAAAGCTGTGATCAAAGAAATAAGAGGTTGAGGAATGATAAAGATCAACTGGATAATATCCAAAGAACTGCAAGTAGGATGGTGAAGGAGCTTGAGTCCATCTGTGTCATACAAAGATCATTTGAAAGATCTGAGCATAGTTAGCTAGAAGGAAAGAAGACTTGAGGGGGTGGATGGCATAATGGCTTTGTTTAAATATTTGAAGGGTTGCCTGTAGAGAAGAGATTAGACTTATCTAGGTTGGTCCCAAGGGCAAAACAATAGGTGCCATTTAAAGAGAAAAATTTAAGCTTGTCATCAGGAACAACTTGGAATGGGCTGTCTTTTAAGAGGTGGTAGGTTCCCCTTCTTGGAGATATTCAAGCAGAGGCTAGGATAATCATTGGCAGGTATATTTTAGTAAGGAGTCTTTTCATATATGAAATATAGTAGATGGTCATAAGTGTCCCTTCCAATACAAATTCTGTGATTCAGTGACTATGAGGAATTCAGATAAACATGGGAAGACATGCATTAACTGATAGTGAGTGATGTAAGTAGAGCCAAGGAAAGAATAAAATAATAACTACGACAAAGTGCTTTTTCAGTAGAGTTATGCTCCTTCCAGTTTCCATGATCACTCAGAAGATACTGACCCAGCAACACACAAAGGAAAAGCCAGGTTGATGAAAATTACTTTGTCCGTGTTATGACATTAGATGGAATTCTAACTCAGACTGGTTCTGCAGGTGAACAATGATCGGGGCCCAAAAATCGAAAAGAAGAAAGAAAAAGGTCTGAATCACACTTAAGGATCTGTCCTATACTTTAATGATTACAAAACTATTATTAGATGAACATCCATCTTTTATCTTTTTTTAAACACCAATATGCTCCTGGCGATATTTTATAACTATGAATCACAGAGTATCACATTCTCAAAAAAGTCAAAATGACAGATGACTTAAAGGACAATGTAGAGATGCACTATTGGCCTAAGTAAGTTGTAGCATCTTTCCAACGAAGACACACTCACAAGAAATAGTGTGAACAACATCTTCAAGGATGACTGTGATAGCAAATGGAGGTGGTCCAGTGGGATAGCAAGAGTACCGGATAATGGATGCCCTGTGTACTATACTGGTAGTCTTGGCATTAGTGTTCACCAACCATTAATGCATTGTTTAATATGAGCCAGGCTTCATGTTAGACTTTGGGGATGCAAACACAATAGTGTGACAACCCTTCTATGTCCCCTCTATAGATAATTTGAACCAGAATTTTTCAGGGTAAGAAGGCATGAGTAGGTTTCAGTCTTTGCCAGTTAAAAGTGAATATACACATTGATCATATCATAGATCCATTGAAAAATCAAAATATCTTTCTAAGATCTTAGAGGTGTTGTTTTAACTTAGAAGAAGTTCTCACATTCAAAAAAGATTTGGAAAGATTTACTGCTTAGTAGTACAAAGGAACCTGTGTCTTGTCTCTTTTCTTTTCCTATCTGAATTCACTCTGAGGAGCTTCACATTCTGAATTTGGCTTGAATGAACACTCTCACATTGCAATAGAACTAACTGTACCTTTCCTGAAGTGTTCTAAGGTTGTTCAATTGTAGCAATTAAGGACACTTGATTAAAAAAAAAAAGACCCCATGGGCATCATACTCAAATGTATCTCTTTTTACCTTTCTTGGCCCCTCAAGTAAGTCCATTCTAAAATCTGATAACAGCAGCCATCACAAATTCTGAGGCTCTTATCAGGTAAGAAGTATAAGAATCTTCTTCCTAGGGCAACTAGGTGGTGCAGTGAATAGAGCACTGGCCCTGGATTCAGGAGGACCTGAGTTCAAATTCAGCCTCAGACACATAACACTTACTAGCTGTGTGACCCTGGGCAAGTCATTTAACCCCATTGCCTAGCCAAAAAAAAATAAAAAGAATCCTCCTCCTTTTCATTTATTTTTATCGCCAGAGTGCTTGATGCCACATTAGCCTAGGGATCACTCAGACAATTGTCCAAAAAGGCTTGAGGCTAAGTGTCTCTTGTTTCTCTCACTCCACTATTTTACAATTTTGTTATTCCTACATCTTAAGTGATAAAAAATAATAAACAATGGAGATGATGTCGACACCAGTTATAAATAATATTATCCTGAAATTGAGCTAGCATAAATGAAATTTCTCAGTAAAGACAGAAAAAAAGAAGCCTAGGAACTTCCTTAGGCAGGAAACAAGTCTCCACTCATACATCACAATCATTCAGGATTCTTTGGAAGATGTACCAATAGAAATAATCTTTTTCAATGACTCCTTAACACTAAGTGAGGCATAAATCAGGGAGATGTATACTCACCAAAGCTGTATGAAGGAAGTACAGGATGAGAAGGGACTCTGACTAGTAAGAGCCTCCAGATGCTTTCATTTGCAGAGGATATTGGGCTAATTGTACCGAGAGTTACAGCAATAAAGAAGGTCCCTGAAAAAAAGTATTAACTCAAAGGACATTGACATATTCATACACACAGAAAGACCAAGTGGATGAAGAATGTCTGTACTCCTGATTTCATCATATATTTAGATGGATATCCTATAGAAATTGTCCAAGAGTACGTATCTATAGGGCAAATAATTGAAATGGATGATGAGCTAGCCCCTTTTAGCTGATGAAAGGGGAGAGTGGACTAGATTGTTAGAGGAAGTTGAAAAACTGTTTAATTAACCTCAAGTTTTCTAGGAAAGCAAAGACCCAGCTTTTTATATTAGCTTTTTACTGGTGTTGTAGGGCAGCAGGCCACAAACCATCATTGCTTCTGAAGAACTAAACATTAGTGTCACACAGAGGGCAATAGAGAAGGGCATGGTGGGCAGAAGCAAGCTGCAAAATATAACCAATGGGAAACTCTATAAAGGGAACAAGAATAAAAGATGTCATCAAGGAAGATGGGTTGTTCATGGGGCAATAATGAAGGATGAAAGGTTTACAGTTAGAGTGCTCCAAAGATGGCCTCAAGATTTTAGAATAAATAGAAGAAGTCCACCAGGATTTGAATAGGCTCTTTGGGGTTATTTTAAGGGATGATGTGAACAAGAATTGTATAGGTTGGGGAGGCATGAATGGTCTATGATCTACATTATTGGAAGGAACAATTCAATCAAGGAGAGAGCGGATTCCATTGGGGCATTTGAGGGACTTTGTATGTGGTATTTAGCAGTATTCAGCATGGTGTGATATTTCCAGGCCCACGCTGAAGCCAATCTAAAAATCTTAGAAAGCCTATCGTTAAAATTTTAGTAGGATCATTTACACTTCAGAAATGGCTAAAAATTATGAACTAGGCCTTAATTTGTTGTTGATTGCCTAGGCTTATGAAAGTAATGGAGAGCATTCTATTAATATAGATTAAATTGAAAAGTGTATGGTGGAAAAAAAAAGAAAATTTCTCCATAAAGTCAAAGCTTATAAGCTCATGTCTAGATTTCTTCAAATAGGATAACTAAGTCTACAAGTTTCACGCTGGCACTCAATATTATTATCATTTAGGAGACAGCCTTTATTTTATCCCTAAAAATGCATATATGATATAAAGGATTCATAGGAACCCCAGAAATGGTTCACAAATATATAAAGTACACAAATAAATAATTCATCCAACTCTGGAATTTCAAACACATTTCAGGGGCTGCTGTACAGTCAGCCCCTTTTCCATAAACATTCATTTTCTGAGTAATTAACTCATAGCAATAAATGGGGATAGCAAAGTCAAAATCTTTCACTTTCTACCACTATCATGACTTCAGTCCTTCAGCTACAGAGTGAAATAAGGTAATCTGTAACTAATCCTTTTTAAAAATTTTATAAGAAGCATACTATAAGAATACTTGATCTTGGGAACTCTCTAACCTGCAGTTATCAACAAGGCCACATCTAAAGGTGGACATTCATTATGCTTAATATCTTTCATCTTCACCTGTGTGTGCACATATGACTAATATGTGCTTCTTTAGAAGCTCTAATCATGCCTCAGCAGCTTAGAGAACATTTCTTCTCAGGAACTTTAATCTCTGACCAGTCCTCAGAAAAAGGAAATAGAGATATTAAGAATTAATAAAAGTAAGCCACCTAGCCAAATATAATAATCATCATGATCTATAACATATAGAATACATATATTTTGTGTTACAAAGAATGTATATATAATAATTTAATATGAATATAATAATTATTTATGTAAAGCTTTAAGGTTTGCAAAGTACAATATACATTACCTCATTTCATCTTCACAAAAACCCATGAAATGGAAACTATTATTCACCTTTTACAGATAAAGAAAATGAGGCAAAATTTTTGTGATGTGCCTAGGGCCAAATAATAGCTATTAAGTGTCAGAAGCAGGATTCAGACTCAAGTATACCTCACAGCAAAGCCTGTGTTCTATCTACATGTCCCTAAAGCTTTATCATGTGCTTCTACTTCAAGTTGTCACTCCTGCTCTGGAATAGTCAAAGGACAAACTCCACCCCCAACCTTCCAGAGGAAAAGAGGTCTCTGCTGCTCTGCTGCAATCTGCACTAGAGGTCCAAAAGAGAGGGAGAGCATGAATCTATCTCCCCTGATGCTTGGTCATCTGTCACCTCAGAGGCACTCACAAATAACTGGGGCCAAATAGAAGAGGTTTTTATATTCATACCCCTCTTCTTGGGATGTGCATTATGTGTGGTTCCATATAAAGGTAATCTCATTGAGTGGACTAGTGAACTCATTAAATTGATCAGTCTCCCCTAATAAGTCCCTATTATATAAACAAACTGAAAAACATGGACATATTAAAAGTTAATCATAAAACCCCAAAATTTCCAAATTCCTTAAATAAACATCAACCTAATAGGTGCTCTGGAATGATAATTTAGCCAATTTTATTTCATAATCTGTATCTCTCATTACGTGTAAAACAGATATCTGATATCATTGGAAGAGGCCCAGTTGCCCCCTGGAAGTGCATAATTTTAGAGTGTTTCTTCCTTCCCAAGAAAATGCATTCTGGAATATTCTTAACTATTAGTAAAATGTAAAACTTTGCAATCTGGGAATATCCAGTCTCTAGGTCAGGTGTGAAGGCAGAACTTGTCTCACAGGAACCACTCTACACATTTCTTTATAGTTTTTTTTTCCTTCTACACCCTTGGCCTGACTTTTATTTATATAGAAGCCTGTGTATATTTTTGTCTCAGACCCAGAGAAAAATGGCCTTTTCTCTCATTTGTAATAAGTACCTCACCAAAAACCAATCATGTACTTAAACTTCTAGCCACCAAAATCATGTTTTTTGTTTGTTTGCTTTGTTTTGTTCTGTTTTGGCTCTTTCAATCTGGCAAGATTTCCAAGGCTATCTCAATTCTATGCTTAATTCCGTTTTGCCATATCCAATTCCTAAAATGATTCTTCAGTCCTTTCTCTGGGTTTACAAATCTATAATGCTATTTCCCTGGAGGTTTTTCTCCTATGTCCTTTCTCTTGTCTTCCCATGAGGGACATCAGAGGGTCCTCCTTATGAGTTCCCTCAGAGGAATTTCCAACATCCTATGTCTTTAGGAATCCAGTCAAGAGGAGAATTCTCCCTTGAGGCTTTCTCAGCTCTATTTTCCCTCAGCATCTCAGTCTTTCTTCCCTGTCTTCTCTGTTTCTACAATGAATGAGCAATAACGACCAAGATCAGGTCTAACTTCAATACTGATATATTTTTTTTCTCTTTTTGAAAACCGATATCCTCATGTTCTTTCTGCGCTGTCTGTTGTTCACTTGTAGCAGCTGATATTACCTAGCAGATGTCTGTCTCACACCCTCTGCCCTTAACTTCTAAGTTAAATCATGCCCTTCATCATCTTGTTTTAAAGTTGTATTTTCTTTCTCACAATGGCTTTCTGGTCCCTCTAGTACATCAAGCTCCTGACCCCATTCTTCATTTTTCATTTTTTTTCTCTTAACTTTTTCTTCCTTCAGTTAGCTGTGGTCATATTTACACACACACACACACACACACACACACACACACATACATGCATACATGCATGCATGCATGCATACGCACATACATATATATTCCCAGGGACCTAATCTCCTTTCCCCCATGACAATAATTATAGAACTAGAGATGTAGAGATATAAGGAAACTTATAAATCATTAACTCAACCCTTTTAAAATTTTACAGATTAGGAAAACTAAGACTAAGAAAAATTGAGTGATTTGCTGAAGTCATACAGCCAGAAGTATTTCAGATGAAATTTTAAAATCAAGTCTTAATACACATATTAATTGCTTCAAAAGAGATTAGGATTTTCTATTTTCCTAGTCCCAAACTCTGACCTCTATTCTATTTTCTCCTTGAATATAATTGTGGGGCCAATTTAGTGTCTATCTGCTGTGCCTATGCAAGTTAGATGGATGAAAGATAGAATGTAGAAAGATAGAGATAGTGAGGTAGTGATATATATATATATATATATATATATATATGTGTGTATATATATATATGATATATATATATAACATATATATGTTATATATATATATGATATATATATAACATATATATGTATACACTTTGATTCACACACATATATGTATATGTATGCATATTTACACACATACACAGAAAGATTCTAGAAACACTCAACTAGATATTTTCTTCCATGTTGACACTGAACCATTAATGACTTCTGAGTCTAACCACTCAACCAGTTCTCTAGCCATCAAACTATAGTCTGTCTAACCTGTAACACTTCACCTTGTTCACAAAAATACATTTAGCTAAGCTATATTTGCAACATTTCTTTAATCTACTTATTAACCCTGTGAAAAAAAGGAAACAAACTTTTCTTTTCTTGTTGTTACTTGTACCTAGTGAAGTTGGCAGGTTTTTTTGATCATTTTTGAGATGCCCACTAGCAAATGCTTTCATAATACATCCTAGAATTTCATCAGCAACAAAATTAATCTCCCAGGTTTTTGTTTACTGAATTCATTCTCTTCATTTTATTTTTTTAAATCAGGAAAATATTTTCCTTTCTCCAATCTTATGACACCCCTCTCACTCTCTATAAACTTTGGAAGAACTCTGATAGTGGCTGACCAGTTATATTTGTCCATCTTTTCAGGACTCTCAGATGTGCTTCCATGGGCCTAGTCACTTCAATGTATCAAGGAGAGCTAGGGGCTCTGTTACCACCTTGTTTTCCCCTATTTATCTGGTATTGACATTGAATTAACTATTTTTTTATGCTGTCTTTCCTGATGTGAACATCAATTCCTTTGCTACAGAAAACAGACAAAACATAATTGATATCCTCTGTCTCCTCTATATAGTCATTATTGTGATCTCAACCGCCTCATATAGTAGTACTATCCTTTCCTTCATCTACTATTTCCCATTCTAACCAAATGTCATTTCAGAAATTTATTTATTCAAGTATTGTCCTTAGTTTTTTTCACCAAACTCAGCTCATTCTGAGATTCAGTATTTCTGATGTCATTTTCAAAAACTATGCCTTGCATTCATATTAAAATTTCAGAAAAGCAGGATGATGTCAATGAGAAAAAAAAATCACTGGAGTCAGAAAAACCAGGATTCAATTATGCTTCTAATAATTGTTATATCTGTGAGCCTGGGCAACATAATCAAACTCTCTAAAACTCAGTTTCCTCATGTACAAAATGGAGTTTATAGTTCCTAAATAATTCCTAATTTTTGAGGCTTAAATGAGATCATGTAAGCAAAGTGACATGTAAACATTATTGCATTATATAAATGCAAGCTATTATTCATTCTTACTTCTACGTATTGCATCTCCATCACAACCTCCCCCATTTTTTTTTTTTTTTGCTTTTTGCCAAAATCAATATCCAGCCATTGGTTTGGTGATATTTCAGTCAAGAGGAATCTATGTTCTCCCTCCCTTTGGACTGCCCCATACATTCTGTGGGTAAATGAGCACTTTTCAACCTGGTCCCAGGGCATGCTTTCTTCCATAGTCAAAACCAATAATTTGGTTTTCATTTAGGATGTGATTAGGCCTTAAGAGTAATAAGGGGAATTAAACTACCTGAGGCATCTGCCTCTGAGGGAATTTCTACTGTTTTCATTCACTCAGTTATTTTCCATCACAGAAATCTGCTTAATCATGGGTCAGGCACTTCCTACATGACTGCTCAAGAGTCACGTGCTTTCTTACCTACTTAGGAGGTTTATGTTGCATCACAATCTTTTACATCATTAAGATCATTTGGCTCAAGCCCCCAGCTAAGATTGATTCTTGGTGACTTAGATACATTGCCCAAACCTCCTTCTCTTCATATCTCTACAGCATGAGTCATTTTATGTCTTCTTTATCTCTACTTTCTCATTTACAAGTAATGATACACACAACCAAGAAAAATTAGGATCAATCCTTTACATAGCTACCTTTATTAGTAATCAAAACAAGTAACAACTTAAAAGGACAATAAACTCTGAATTGGACACGACTTCTTGGAAAGAACAGTGGAAGTAAAGAGAAAGAGGCACTTCAGCATTTGCATTTAATATTACTCAGGTGAAAATTCACCACCAATTTGACATGTGCAGTGATTAAGACCCAACTGTTCAGTTTTCTTTAGTGAATAAAAGTGCCAAGAGGCATTGTAAAGCTTAGTTGCACTCAATAAAAACCACTGTTGGCTTTTGATATTCACTCTCTTCAGTATCTGTATCCTTTCCCGAGAGCTTTAATAGGAAGAGGTTATGGTAATATGTAACTAATTGAAGTTTCGGGAAGCTAGGTAGTTCAGTGGATAGAATGCTGGGACTAGAATCAGGAAGACTTGAGTTTAAATGTGGCCTCAGTTATTTACTAGCTTTGTGATCTTGGACAAATCAGTTAACCTTTTTTGCTTCATCTGCAAAATGAGCTGGAGATAGAAATGGCAAACAACTCCAGTATTTTTATCAAGAAAACCCCAAATGGGATCGTAAAGAGTCAGACACAATTAAAATGACTGAACAACAAATGAAATCTGTTCTCCCAGAGAGCAATCAGTCTCTAGTCCTTAATCCAGCCATCTCTGTCTCCTCACATTCACCTACTACACTCTTGGCAAGAAGAATAAAGCAAAATTATGCTTATTGATAACACATTTTTAAAGATTTTTTTTACTGTCCAATGTAGTTACTGAGTTTGTTGTACATTTCATTAGCTACAAGTCCATTTGCACATTTTTTACTCCTTCTCCACAAATACAATTATTACTGAATGAAAAATTAAAGTCAGCTCTTCTTATTGAAAGATTAACATGTCTGACCATATCATAAATATAAACTTTCACGAGAGAGATAGTTTGTCATATAAATATTTTTTCCTCCTGATTACATAGGAAGTAGATATAGGAGGGCTTAACTATTCTCCTTGAAAATTGTTTTTCATTTAAAAACATTATGAAACTGCAAATGCAAAGAAACAAAGGATTTTGTTCATCAGTTATCATTCTTTGTCATCCTTATAAGTTCTACTTCATTCTCTACTCTAATATGTCCCACTATGGCACAGAAGTGATCTTTCATTCTCAACGGTTATTTAAGTAGATTAAAAGCTCTGGCATAGTTTCTAAGCCAGAAAAGACTTGAGTATTGGTCCTGTGATGCCTCAAATGCATAATCACAATTTCATATTATAGAGTCTCAACATCAGAAAATTTGCCATCAGAGGAAGGATTTATTTGGCCATGGCAATTCATAAGTGCTATCTACAAGGGTATATGGTTTCAATGGTGGTTTCAAAATTATAAGCTTCCATGGTGACTCAACATTGGTGAAATCACAAGTCCTTAGCAAAACAAAACATCATCACTGGTTTCTACATGTTATGAAATCTTGAGATTATGACAGAAAAATAATTTAAAACTATTATTCTAAGTATCTGGATGTTTGAGATCATGTAGCTATGATGAACTTGTCAAACTTTGACAAATAGACCTTATAATACAATTTTAAAAACCCGACACTTTTCTTGAGTTGGAAAGGAATTTGAAAGTAGACAAATTCAGGTACTTTGTAACATTCTCCAGCTTCATTATTAAAAAAAAAAAAGTTTTGCCTATAAAGAATTGAAAACAATTTACATAAGATGACAAGTGACCAATAGAAGAAATTATATTTTTAACTAATTCATAATATTTTTAAATGTCAAAATGATGTGAAAGAAAGATCAAAATATACTGTTTATAACATTAAATGAATCTAAATGATCAAAGTTACTGACTTTGTATTTTTAATGCTTCAAACAGCAGTGTCTCATAATATATTATGGAAATTAACATTTCATGAATAATTTCATGAACAAACAAAAATTCATAAACAATTACACACATTTTCAAATAAAAATGGGGGCAACTAGGTGGTGCAGCGGCCCTGGAGTCAGGAGGACCTGAGTTCAAATCTGGCCTCAGACACATAACACTTACTAGCTGTGTGACTCTGGCCAAGTCACTTAACCCCAATTGCCCCCCCCCGAAAAAAAGTAAAATTTTTTTGCTAGAAAAGTGAACTGACTTTTCACAGATTAGATAATGTTTAATCATCCTAGCTACTCTGTATTTAGTGTCATAAAATCACAAGTTTACAAGAGATCCAAAAAGAGATTGTTGCATAATAAATATTTTGATGATGTTTTCATGGAGCGTATATGTACAAACATGATTTACCTAATTTGGATAGTGTTTCTTCTTCACAAAAACATAGTTTAAAAATATTGTTTCTGAAATGTATAAGAGGATTTCATGTCTAAAAGCCTAGTAAATACATCAAGTTTCTCCTCTTATCCTTTCCTCAGTACCTTTTTGGTAATAGCTCTATTGACTTGATATGGAGGGAAAATGGAGGAAGAAACATTTCATTGTGTGATACAGACAGGATGTATGTAATCAGACTATTATCCATTTCTTACTATTTTTCTCTCTATTCTTTACCTTTCAAATCCCTATCCCTCATTAAAAAAGTCACACAATATGCTGAAGTGGGTGTGTTTCTATAATTTGATCATTTATGTTGTTGTAGAAATAAAAGGATATCGTAAACCTGTCATGTTTGTTAAAAGATGGAATTAACTAATAAAATTCTTAAGATGCTGACAAAAGACTGCATAAGTAACATTAGGTAACAGCTCCTCAATTATTAGAGAAGGTGAGTTCAATATACTCAATATAAACGATGATTGTTGACCCCCAAGTCCACCAATTCATTCATTTATTCATCTACTCATTTATTAACTTATTCATAATTATTAAGCATTTGAGAGTTGAAGCAATATTGAAAATGTCCTAGTATTAGAGCCAGGGATATTTGAAATCAAATCTCTCTACTCTTCCCCCAAACCCAATGAAATTTACTAAATGTGTGACTATGGATAAGACACTTAAACTCTTTGGACTGCAGACAACTGTCTGAGGCTTATTTAACAATTTAAGAATTATACTTGAAAATTTCGTTTTCTGAGTTTCCACACCCATAAAATCACAAACCTTTGATGTAAATATTTATTAAGTATATAGCACTGTGCTAAGCCTGGGCAAAGGTTGGGGATAGGATACCAAAACAATGAAGCTATGACCTCTGGTTTCTTGGAACTATGTTTAAAAAGTGTATGAATTGACAAAATTCCTTTAATTAGAAACACTGAAATATCTCTAGATTTATTAAGATTATACAATATGTCGCCACTTGAAAAATGGTCAAAGGATATGTACAGGCAGTTTTCAGATGAAGAAATTAAAGTCATCTACAGTCATATAAAAAAATGCTCTATTCTAAATTACTATTGATTAGAGAAATGCAAATTAAAACAATTCTGAGATACCACTTCATGCCTATCAGACCGCCTAATATAACAGAAAAGGAGTATGATAAAGGTTGGAGATGTGGTAAAATTGAAACACTATTGTATTGTTGGTGGAATTGTGAACTGATCCAACCATTCTGGAGAGCAATTTGGTACTAGGATCAAAGCGCAACCAAACAGTCCATCCTCTTTGTTCCAGCAATGCCATGACTAGGTCTTTAACTCAAAGAGATCACAAACAAGGGGAAAAGACCTACATGTACAGAAATATTCATAGCAGCTCTTTTTGTGGTGGCAAAGTATTGGAAATTGAGGGGATGCCCGATCAATTGGGGAACAAGCTGTAGCATATGAATGTGATGGAATACTATTGTTCTATAAGAAATGATGAGCTGGTTGATTTCAGAAAAAAACCTGGAAAGACGTGAATTCATGCTGGGTAAAGTGAGCAGAAACAGCAGAACATTATACTAAGCAACAGCAATGTTGTGCAATGATTAACTTTGATGGACTTATCTTCTTTCAGCAATGCAATGATCCAAGACAATCCCAAAAGACTAATGATGGAAAATGCTAACTATATACGGAGAAAGAACTATGGAGTCTGAATGGCAATCAAAGCACACTATTATAACTTTTCTTTTGTTTCGTTTTCTTTCTCTTGTTTTTTTTTTCCCTTTTGTTCTGATTCTTCTTTCACAACATATCTAATGTGGAAATATGTTTAACATGAATGTACATGTATGACTTATATTAGAATGCTTTCTGTCTTGAGCATGAGGGAGGGAAGAAAAAGAGAGAGAACAATGTGGAACTCAAAATTTAAAAAAAATGTTGAAAACTATCTTTACATGTATTTGGAAGAAAATGCTATTGTGAAAATAAAATAAAATAAAGATTGTACAATATGTCAAGCACAGATAGGGCCAGGACCTTGTAGGAAAATATTCCTTAGTGAATTCATCCCCAAATAAAACATGGTTCATTGCCAATATCTCTGTTACTGGTTAATAAATTCACATCCCATGGATTAGTTCTTCCTATTTCTTGTTGACCGCAGGGAACTTGTGCCATGTGCAATCTAGTATTGAGAGAACTTGATATTTTTGTATGACATGGAAAACATGGAAAACAAAGTGGTGTCTTGTTCTTCTCCCCACCTGGAATCAGCTAGCAAAAAAGGAAGGATCTAGGCAGGTAAGAGACAAGATTTTTTTTTTTTTTGCTCAGACTCTTGCTTCAACTGTCTAATATGACAATTCATACACTTCACCTCTATATACTCCCATGAAGAGGATGGGGGCATTGGCTTTCCTTCTTTCCTGAAACTCATGGATGTTCCCATACTGCACATAAACTTCAAAAAGCTAACTTTTTCCTCGGATCCTGACCACTTTTTAAATTCTGTGTTTCCTTTCCTAAACTGGTGATCCAGTACTATTCCCCAAGTGGATGTACCTAGGCTGGGAGGTAAACTTGTGAGGTCAAGGAATCTACAAGTCCTGGATCCAGTGAATCGAGCTGACTAGAGCAAGAGAAACTTCTACATCAGAAAAGTAAACCATTGAGGAGAGATGTCAGTCCTTGGTCTGGCCTGCCTAAAGACCTGGACATTGAAAGGGGCAATATAGAAACAACATAAAACACAAAAGGCCTAATCAGAAGTTTTTTTGTTTGTTTGTTTGGTTGGTTTTTTGATTGGGCAATGGAGGTTAAGTGACTTGTCCAGGGTCACACAGCTATTAAGTGTCATGTGTCTGAGGCCACATTTGAACTCAGGTCCTCCTGAATACAGGGCCAGTGCTCTATCTACTGCGCCACCTAGCTACCCCCAACCAGAAAAAAAAAGAATGCTTCATTATTTAAATGTTTTCTCAATCATCAACCTCTTGACTAGGTGTAATAGTAATTAGGACTACTGCTTGTTTGCTTTATGTGTTGATGTCAATAAATACTTCTGAGTGTCTTTTGACTTTTAGCATTTCTTTTTTGTGTGTAGGAAATACTTGTACCACACCTGATCCATATTGTACAATGGGTACCTTTCTACTTCTGTCCTTCTGGGAAAACAGTATACTTGAGCCTAGACCTAATCTATAAAATGTCTATGGGGTAATGGGGTTTGAGTTTAAAAAGCCAAAGAAAGTGAAACAATGTAGCCTAATCCCTCTCATTAGAGGCCAGGCTAATGTCTCTAATTAGAGTTCCAAGGTTGAACCCAACCAAGCTACTGGAACAGGAGCAAAGGAGCTCCTTAGGGAAAAGAAGTGGATGCAATAACCCCACCCCAATGAGTTCCCCCCTCCTAGAAACTGCCCTCCAATGCTAGAAAGGGAAATGGTCAAATTATGAACACTGAATCAAATAACCATAAACATTTACAAAACATAAATAGGAACCCCAAATAAACATCTGCCCAAATCTCTTGTGACTTGACTATGGAAATAGGGCAACGGACACTGATGTGCTCATTTATTCCTACTTCTTCGGAGACTTTCATATTTTCAGTAGACACTATTAATACATTCTGCATGTGTGACTAGGAACAATCACTGCTAGGAGATACCTTTCAACAACCCAGAACAGTTTAATATTATCAAGGTTACAGCTGTACGTGTTCA
Organism: Phascolarctos cinereus; assembly: GCF_003287225.1. Taxonomy (NCBI): domain Eukaryota; kingdom Metazoa; phylum Chordata; class Mammalia; order Diprotodontia; family Phascolarctidae; genus Phascolarctos; species Phascolarctos cinereus. The sequence goes on from NW_027555958.1 coordinate 172,924,048, forward strand.
TAAATAATTCATTTAAAATGCATTTTTTAATTAAAAAAATAGGTCATATGATTCATTTTGCAGTCCTCTGGGTAACCAGCACATCACTGGGGAATGATTCATTAATATCTTCCCCATATTCTGCAGTCAGCTTTCGCATATTTGTTCATAAATGAACCAAGTAATACTGCCAGTGCCTTATAGGTTTTCACTGCAAAATTCACAGAGGCACCTTTGTATAGCACCTCCATAGATTTAAAAACAATATGGGCTCATCATGTTCTAATCCTCAGATACCAGCCATGCGGTACTTGGAAACCATTGCGCATTTATCAGGCTGAACTGGAGTTGAGACTTGGCAGCCAGGAAACTAGGACATCATATATAACATTACTAGGAACTGTTCAGTCACACAATGAAATACCAAACAGTTGGGGAAATCTGTGATTACACATATCTGTTTCTGTGTCTTACGTCTTCTGGGAATGTGAGACAAGAAGTACAAGAGCAGCAGGTGCAAGTCTGTTTTCAAGGACATCGGTAAGCAGATATGTAAGGCATTTCTTTTTGGATACCTAGATATAATAGTCACCCATTTAGCTCTTCCCTAGGTCTGATGCTTTGAAAGGAGGCAATAGGGAGAACAGAATAGCTCCACATAATGCATTAGATTTGGAAAAGTTACTTTGCTCATCAACTGACTGAAAGATTACATCAAAGAAGTGCTGTGACTTTGGAAGAAGACACATCGGAGCAGCTAGCTCAGGTACCAAGAGCACCAAGGCCACTGGTAAAATTCAAAAATCAGTCAATCAATCAGCAAGCATATATTAAACATCTACTAATTGTCATGCATTGTACTAATTGTTGGGCAAACCAATGGGAAGAATGAAACAAGTTTTATTTTTCAGTAAATTCTATTCTAATGAAGAGGCTTCAGAAACTGAAACAGAGTGAAGCCAGCCATGTTCTGCATCTATGGGATGTGCTAATTTACTAACATAACAAATAGTCTAAAGGGTATCTGGGGAAAAAGGGAAATTAGATGAACTTAGTGTAGCCAACTACTATTGGGCTGAGCATGAAGATAAAATTTATTCTGAATAAACAACACTATATTTGGACATTGACAGTACATTTGCAAGATATAAAATAATTTCTATATGCCAACTATCTCCAGAAAAGATCCACATCCTAATCATGTTGTCACAAGAACTGGCAGAAGAAAGCACAAAATTGATCACCTACTTCTGGGGATATAAAAAATACACGCAGTCCAATAACCACAGACCTTTTAAAGTAAAAGGCATCCAGTTAGCACAGTTGTTAAGAGAAGCTGGACTGTGAGTCAGGAATATCTGAGTTCAAATCAAGTTTCATATGCTTAATGGCTCTGTGAATGTGGGCAGCAAGTCACCTAACCTCAATCCAATTCTGCTTTCTCATTTCTAAAATGGGGATATTAATAGCCTCTATCTCAAGGAGATGTTGTAAATATCTAATGAGATAGCATATGCAAATTTAAAGCACTATATAAATGTGACCTATTATCGTTATTATTAAAGAAGAATTCATGTTCACTCCTTCATTCAGTTACTGCAACCACTAACCAAGCCAGTTCTGAGCCTTTAGAACCTCTAATTCCAGGCTAAGAAATAGTTTCTAAATTCATTTCAAAATTATGCCTCTACAAAAAGACTCCATATGGCTTCAGTAATCTTCCTAATATGCCCTTCTGATTATGTTCTTCCATTTTATAACACAATATTATCATCCTTTCTATATTCTTTCTTCTAGTCAAACTGCTCTGCTTAAAGTTTTTTGTATGTAATAATCTATGTCTACTAATAAACTGTAAATTTCTCAAGAGGAGTGACTTCTTTTTACCTTTCTTTGTATGCTCAGTACTTAGCATGGTACTGGGGATAGAAAGAAAGGTAAAACATTTATTAAATTCTTTAAATTATATTACTAAATAGTTACTTAATAAATTTTTATTGATTAGTAAGAAGATAAAACATATTCAAATATAATTTAAAATAATATATAATAAATTCATGAGATATGTGCAAAACAAAAAAAATATTAAATGAGTTCTTAAGGAGGAAACTATTTGTAGCCACTGAGATGAGCCAAGGCTTCTTGGAAAGAAGTCTACCCTGATTAATTTGATTTGATTGTTAGTAATTCCATCATATTCTGAGAGTTGGGACAGAAAGAAAGAGATCAGATGGGCAAACATACAGAGATAGGAGAGTACACAGCTACCTCAGGAGACAGTGAGTAGAACAGTTTGCTTGTAGCTCAGAGTGTAGAAAGGGTGGGAAGTTAAGCTAAAAAGATAGGATACTGCCATATTGAAAGGCAAAGGACTTTCAACTTTATGTTTCAGAGAGGTTCATCACCAGAAGGAAGTTAGTTGTTATGGATACACCATACACACACATGCGCACACACACATGCACACACAAATGCAAATGCGCCCACATGCATTTGAATATATGTGTATGTATAGGTGTGTTCATATTTGCTCTTGTAGCTGTCAAGAACTCTTCATTAAAATTGATTCAGGGCTAAGATATATGTAAGTTGAAGAAGGATCTACACTCTCAAAACCACAAATTTTCAAATTAATGAAGTTAAAAAAAAAGAGAAAAGGAAAAATGAAAGGGAAAGATACCCCACAGAAGGAAGAATTCCAGAGAGTAGCAAGTAGAGGTAAGGTTTCTTAAATGAACAATACAAAGAAACAAAAGAAAACAATCAAATGGGAAAAAATAAGAGATCTCTTTAAGAAAACTAAAGATATAAAGAGAATGTTTTACACAAAAAATGGGAATAATAAAAGACAAAAATAGTGAAGACTTAACAGAAGCAGAAAAGGTGTCAAGGACATACAGAAGAACTATATAAAAAAAGATCTTACCACAACTTATAACCATGATGTTATCATTATTGATCTGGAGCCAGATATCCTGGATGCTTGTAGTCAAGTGAACCTTAGGAAGAATTGCTAATACTAAGGCTAGTCATAATTCCAGCTGAGGTATTTAAAATCTTAAAAGATGATGTTTTTAAAATGCTGCACTTCATATGCCAGCAAATGCGGAAAACTCAACACAGTGGTCACTGGATTGGAAAACACCCTTTTATGACCCAGTTCTACAGAAGTGAAATGCCAAAGAATATTCAAAGTACCAAACAATTGCAAACATTTCACATGCCAGCAAGGTGAGATTCTCCAAGTTAGGCTTTAGTAATATGTCTACCAAGAATTAGAAGCATAAGCTGGTTTTTGAAGAAGCAGAACTAGAGACCAAATCCACACTTTCTGGGTTATGGAGAAAGCAAGGGAGTGCTAGAAAAAAACAAACAAACAAACAAAAATTTATTTCTGATTCATTGTCTACACTAAAGCCTTTGACTGTGTGGCAAGTCCTCAAAGAGATGGAAGTACCAGATCATTTTATTTGTCTCCTCAGGAGCCTTAGTTCAAACCTAACATGGGCTAACTGATTGTTTTCAGATTGGAAAAGGTAGACCACAAAGCTACATATTGTCACCATATTATGTAAATTATACGCAGAGTACATTACATGAAATGCCAGGGTAGATAAATCAAAGCCAGAATTAAGGTTACTGGGAGAAATATCAACAATCTCAGATATGCAGATGATACTACTCTGATAGCAAAAAGTAAAGAGGAATCAAAAAGCCTCTTGATGAGGGTGAAAGCTTGCTTGAAACTTAACATCAAAAAACTAAAATTGAAGCAACTCGTCCCATTACTTCTTAGGAAATAGAGGTGGAAGAAATCCAAGCAGTGTGAGATTTTATATTCTTGGACTCAAAGATCGGTGCACATAGCAACTGATGACATAGAATTTACAGATACTTGCCCCTTGGAAAAAACGCTAAGCAAATCTGGACAGCATACTGAAAAGCAGAGACAGCATCTTGCTGACAAGTCTGTACAGTCAAATCTTTGGGTTTTCCTATAGTAATGTGTGGCTGTAAGAGTTGGACAATAAAGAAAGCTGAATGTCATGGAATCGACTCCTTCAAATTGTGGTGCTAGAGAAGACTTTTGAGAGTCCCTTGGACAGCAAGGAGATCAAATCAGTCTGTACCTACAGAAATTAATTCAGACTTTTCACTGCAAGGTTAAATACTAAAGCTGAAGCTTAAATACTTTGCTCATATAATGAGAAGACAGGATTCATCAGAAAAAACATTGATGTTTGGAAAGATTAAAGGAAAAAGGAGCAGGGGACAGCAGAGGATATGATGGACAGATAGTATTGTGGAAGCAATGAACATGAGCTTGGGCAGAATCCAAGAGATGGTGGAGGAAAGAAGGGCCTGATGTGCTATGGTTCATGGAATCATGACAACTTGGACACGACTGAACAGCTAAACAAAAATAATTATATAAAGTCAGTTATATACAAACATACATTGAAAAATCACTTTTTGAAATTACTTATCTGAAAAGTCCAAAAGATTCATCATGGAAAATGCTATCTACATCCAGAGAAAGGACTGTTAGGGTCTGAATAGAGATTAAAGCATACTATTTTCACTTTATTTTTTCATGTTTTTTTTTCCTTTTTTTCTGTTTCTTCTTTATATAAAAAAAATCTTAAAAACTGTTCTCATATGCAATTGGAAAAAATAAAATATTATTTAAAATGAAATTACTTATCTGAGTCTTTCAAAGTGATCCATTAATTTCCTGTTGTCATTAGGAGGGGGAGGTAGAAGGAGAAAAATAAATGTTTATTAAATGAAAAACAAAAGGCAGTAGCTTAAAAAATTAGTTTCAATCATGTATCTAACAGGACAAATTGAAATGTTTATTTTTTCTTCTAAAAATTAGCTAGCTATTATTTTATTTAAACATAATGTTCATTTCTAAATATATTCCTTTTCTTTGTCCCAATACCAAGAGAAAATAAGGTGAAAGGAAGAAGGAAAGAAGGTAAAAAGGAAGGAAGGAAGAAAGGAAGGAAGGAAGGAAGAAGTAAAAAACAGTTAACCAAAACAAAATGATATGTCAGCTGACTCTGACAACATACATAGTGTTCCACATTTATACTCCTCCATCTCTTCAAAGAAGGGAAGGAAATTCATTTTATCATTTCTTCTGTGTGGCCTAACTTGGTGTTTATACTCATAGCAATCAGTTTTGCTATTTGGTTGGTGATTGTTTTCATTTTTAAAAAATTTACCTTGTTATAGTCATTGTACATATTATTCTCCTTGCTTTTCACTTTGAACTGGTTCTTGTTTTCTTAATATTCATCAGTTCTAACAGCACAATAATATTCTATTACATTTATGTTCCACAACTATAAAAAAAATCTGCTGCCTAAATAATTGGCACTAAATATTTCCAAGCTTTTGCTATTCAGACTACTTAATGACAACAACAACAATAGAAACAACAGCAGTCAAACCAATAACAAATAGCTTAATTCACATCAGAGTACAGTAATTGGTATACATTATCTTGCCAATCAGTACACCATAATCATTTAAGAAGAAATAAAGCCCCTGAATCAGGTTAACAATAGAAGGCTCTGCTTGCTGAATATTCCATTTTCTAGTGTGCAGTTCCATGACAGACTGCTGGTCCATGGAGTACAGCATGTCCAGAACCTTCCCTAAGGTATAGAAAATGGGAGTGATTGCCCCTGACCTCAATTTACTGAGGCCTGCACTGCTCTGGGAGCCAGAGTTACACAGTAATGTGGGGGAGATGAGAAGGCGCCAATGTCAGTACAATAAAATACATTTGACAAATAAAATTGGCAGTCAGCACATAAAACTTTCCACCGTTCATGATCACTAAGGAGAAAAGGTCAGTCCTCTTCTACACCTAAAACCACAGTCTTCCAATGTTCTCCCCACTCTTTACCACTGATTCTGCTATTCATTTTAACTTGATTTCAACTAAATAAAAATTATGAGAGGAAATCTGTAGAATAAAATTAAAAGAACACTGGCTTTAAAGTCAGAAGTCAAAGGTTTAAAACATGTCCTTCAGTGTTTCTTATAAGTGTAATGTTATTTAATCTCCCAATAAATCAGTTTATTCATTTTTAAAATGAGGAAGGACTGACCTCTGACATTTCTTCTAACTCTAAATCTATGATTCTTTGATTACATTGGGTAGTACATCGTCTATGATTACATTTAGAATTAGACCTCATAAGTTGAAACAACCGGATAGGTATTTCTAAAGGGACTATCTGATTTTGCGTCATCCTTGTCATTTCATTAGGTCTTGAATACATTATAGGAAATAATAAAGTGCCTGCTGGTTGTTTCAATAAGTATACAGAAAAACATACATTGTGTGTGTGTGTGTGTGCGCGCGCGTGTGTCTTGTAAAATTTTAGACCTGGAAGAGTAAGATTGTCTACCAAGACCATTTTTTTTTTCACCAGGAAATAGACCAAGATGAATTAAGTGGCTTGCCAAATAACTTGGTGACAGATCACAAACCAGAAACAGGTTTCCTGACACTCAGACCAACAGTGTAATTTGCACTGCACCATGTTTTGTCTTTCATAGCAGATATAATTTCGAATTTGGAATCAAGGAGTCCTGATTCCAGGCATAATCAAGTCCTGCCTTTAATATTTTTCTAGCTCTTTGATTCTAGGAAAGTCATAATCTTCCCTACTTCAATTTTCTCCTCTGTAAAGTGACAGAGGGTTGCAGAAGAAGACAACACTGGATGTCAGAGAGTTGTTTGGGAAGAACAAATGAGATGAAAAACGTGTAAGGTGTTTTGCAAATCCTAAATTGCTTTATGAAAGTTATATATTATCAATATTGACTAATCAAAATTAACATATTTTCAGATTCTTGTATATATATACTTAAAAGCACACAGAAGTTAAAACCAGAAAAGACTCCCAACATGACTAATTTTGTGCCCCAAAATAATGATATTTAGATTCTTAGGTTGCTCCAAAATTATAATATGGGTCTTAAGATGTAATTTACTGTGGAAATTTCAAACTGTTATTTTAAACACTATGACAATCACTTCTTATTTTGGAACATTCTTGAATCTTGTTTTTACACAATGTTCTACACTAGTTAGTGGGGATTAATTGCATTTATATCAACTAACCTATACCAAATATTGAATATAGAATGTTCATTGCTCATTCAAGGATGCTGTATTAATCTGCTATAAAGTGATTTCCCTCAGAGACATGGTAATCAGGGCATAAGGTGATAATACATTAATCACAGGCCCATGAGACATATGCTTCAGTGGTCTGTCAGTGTATGTGCCCAGGAGACATAGACCAGATCCATTTAAAACGAAGCTTTCTAGCACCAACAGCGAATACTTATAAAATGAAATACAAAATTTTAAGTTCTCGTTTTGATAGAAGGCTGCTATGGTTGCAGCTTTTCTCTTATTATCCTCTCTCACTTCATGATCCACAAATCTTGTGATTGCCTATGACAGTCTAACAGAGAGGGAACACTTAATCAGAGAGGGAAAGGCAATTGAAGAGTGGAAGCCAGGGACTACATACGACAATTAAATGAATGTAAGACACACTAATAAAATGTTATCAAACAAAATTCAGAAGTGCAAGAGTGGAGCAAAAAAAAAAGAAAAGACAGAAATATTTGCTTATGATTTGTACATTTGTCAACAAATCACATCAAAATAGGCCAATGCTTCTTTTTTTAGTACCCAACATTTAATTTGAGATTTTGGAACATAAGTGAGAGATACATTTGTGACTCTCATTGGATTCATTTCCCTTTGATTTTTGTTAGGGTCTTATTATCATAAGTCTTGCATTTTAACTTCTCCAATTTTAATAGGTTAATTCTCATTACTTTTATAAAAGTCACATTATAAAACATTATGTATTTGCTAAATTATTTCATTGAGGTATAATTTCATGTGGAGTCAAGAAAACATGTTCAAATTCTCCCTTTGATTCATACTAGCATGGGCCAATCATTTAATCTCTCTGATATTCAGGCAAATCCCTATCAGGTTAAAAGTTACAAGTTTTGTTGAGTAAAGGTTTGAAGGTTTGTTGTAATGTGTGTAGCAGGGAAAGCTTATACTTGCTGTTGTTCAGTTGTTTCATAAGTGTCCAACTCTTTGTGACCCCATTTTTTTGCACAGATACTGGAGTGGTTTGCCATTTCCTTCTCCAGCTCATTTTTCAGGTGACTATATGAGTAAGTGAGGCAGACAGGGTTAAGTGATTTGCCCAAGGTCACCAAGCTAGTAAGTGTCTGATGCCAGATTTGAACTCAGAAAGATGTCTTCCTGACTGCAGTTCTGGCACTCTATATATTGAGTCACCTACCTTCTCCCTTTATACCCATACTTATAAAATCATAGATTCTTGATACATTGGCATATTCGATACAATAAATATCCTGAATTATATATTTTTTGAATAAAAATGCTTTGGATTATTTCCTAATGTGTTTTTTTCCCAACCATTCATTCATTTATTCCTGTCAGTATGTTCCATTTAGTAAACAAAACATAAACTTAAACATTTCCATTTCTTTTAACTTTTCTTGTGGAATGATTTTGCTATTCTGCTTTTCTTCTTTATGCTCTAAAGCTTACATATCCTTGCTAATATGTGTCATCCAGAACTGAATATAGTACTCCTGATATGGTCTCTCACTATGGTAGATGAAAGTTTCCATACTCCTGGAAGCAATGAATTTCTTAGTACAATTTAAGTTCTTATTATTTTACAAACTGCTATGTAATACTATTTACTCATAAAGACTTTTCAGTCCATTAACACTCACACACACACACACACACACACACACACACACTTTGGTCTTTTCAAATGAACATCTATCTAGTCATGCTAAGTTTAAATTTAACTTTATTCAATTTACACATTATATTTGGTCTGATTTTCTAGCCTAACAAGATCCTTTAGAATTTAATCTAGGAGGTAATCTTTTCCATGTTGAACTCTAGACTTTTTCTATAACGTCCCAACAAACTCTTCATCCCTCAAATTTACTCCAGCTCTAGAATTCACAATTGAAAGTTCGCTCCAACCTTGCTGCCCTTCCCTCAGACTGGATGTCTCCTTCCAGAATATCCATTTCAGCAAAGTGCCCAGGCCAATCATGTTTCATTCTTCACCAGATTGCAACCTGGATTTTCTCTACCATGATCTCTCACCAGGTACAGACTACACTATACTACATTATACTACATGCATACATATACAAAGCAGATATGTTCATATATATGTATAATACCTAAACAAGGATATTATATATGTACATATATACTTATATACATGTATTTGTATATATATATATATATATATATATACACACACATATACATATATAATATGTATATTTAAATGTGAATATTTCTTTCCTTTGTTTAGCTCATTGACTTTAACATTTGTAATGCTTGAACTGAATTAAAACTTTAACAATCAATGCATTTATTTTATACAGAAGGCAGTGAGCTAGAATTCAATGAGTGGAATACCAAGATAAATAAGATACTATATCTACATAAATGGTATTTATGGTCTAGTTGGGAAGATAGAACATGCCTACATAAAAACATAATCTGTAATGCAAATTAAAGATCACTGTGTTTGGGAGTCATAGCAGTTGAGTTTAATTCCAGTATCTACACTTACTAACTGTGTAACCTTAGGGAAGTCTCTTTAACTTCTTGGACTTTAGTTTCTTCATCTATATATGAGAGGATAAGGCTCTTTTATATAATTTCTAATACTTCCAGTTTAAATTTATATTCCAATGAATGTAGCAACAATATGTAACAGCATATGTCAAGTACAAAATAAATGAAATATACAATAAATACTATGGAAATTCAAAGGAAGAATATATTGCTTCCACGTGAGATGATCTTAGAAAGTCTTCTATGCTATAGGTTAATATTGAGCTGGTCTTTGAAAGATTGGAAGGATATTCACATGTATACTTACATAATACATATATAGTGTATGTACATGTATATATAATATAGATGTATAGATGTATATAAATTATATATACATGTATGATATTTGTGCAGGTATCCTTCTAATCTTTCAAAGACCAGCTCAAGTTCTATCTTCAGCATGCAAGACTTCCTAAGATTGTCTCATGAGGAAGCAATAAAGCACTATATTCTTCTTTTGAATTACCACAATGCATTTTTTTGTGTGTATACTTATATATACATATATGTATTTGTGTGTGTACATACACACAGAAGAAAAGGTACATCAATCAAGACAAGTTGTCTATTACATATGGAAATGTGCAAAGCTTCCTTAGAGTACCGTAAGGAAACCAATATGATTCAAATGAGTTCATTCAAGTAAGGGTATGAGGAAATAAAAGATTCCAAAATCAGATTAGGGACAGATTGTGGAGGGCTTGAATGACAACTAAACTTGAGATTTTCATTAGATTCATGTTTTGGATGTTGGGAAGAAGGTGATGGAGATGCTGCTGATACTGTTGATGATGATAATGATGATGGTGGTGGTAGCGGTAGTGGTGGTGGTGGTGGTGATTATAATGGTGGTGATGGTGTTTTAAGGTTTACAAGGCACTTTATATACATTATCTTACTTCCCCTATAATAATACTACTGATATATAAAGGGAGAGTGATTTATAGAAGATTTTTTTTTCTTAACCCTGTATGAAAGCTGAATTGGAGGGGTGAGCCTGGAGGTAGAATGATCTATAGTATACAACAGTATATGAGGTGTTATGGAGGGTATTAAATAAATATAAGTCTTCCCCCAAAAAATTTCCAAATTTTTAAGGAAAGATAAGGTGAGTATACATGAAAAAAATTAGAAGAGAATATAAGATTAGAATAGTATAATTTGTGGATTTCTGAGTTATAAGGGATATCAGAGGCCAAAATATGTCCAAAGAAGCACTATCCTCTACTCCATGACCAACTGGCAATATTATCTTTGTTTACAGACTTCCAGTGTGTAGAAATTCATTAACTCCTCAAGTAATAAAGTCCATTTTTGAAAGCTCTATTTTTTTGGCTTTTTTTTTTAAAGGCAATTGGGGTTAAGTGACTTGCCCAAGGCCACACAGCTAGTAAGTGTCAAGTGTTGGGTCTGAGGACAGATTTGAACTCAGGTCCTCCTGACTTCAGGGCCGGTGCTGTATCCACTGCACCACCTAGCTGCCCCAAAAGCTCTATTTTTTTTAATAGTTCATCTTTTCATTAAGCTCAATTTTTTTTTATTTTTTGTCTTCTATCCCTTGTTCTTACTTCTGTCTTCTGTGGACCATCAGTACAAGTCTAAAGCCTCTCAGCCAAGGCAATAGTTCAAATGTTCGATAGCTATAACATTCCCTTGGGACGTCTCTTCCCCAGATTAAACACCTGTACTTCCTTCAGCTAATCTTCATATAACAAAAATTGAAGTGCTTTACCAACCTGTTTGCTCTAACCTATAAAAATGTATATTTTGAAAAATTTTTTTAAAAAAGATTTAAGTTAGGTTATATCTGATAATGAGTGTTCTAGGAGTTTAGTTATTTGTGAGATTGTATACAAATATACATTTTTTTTTGTTTGTTTTTGTTTTTGCTTTTTGGCTAGGCAGTGGGGTTAAGTGACTTGCCTAGGGTCACACAGCTAGCAAGTATACATATATACATGCATATGTATGCATATATATGTATGTGTGTATTTAATTTCAGTCTTTGTGGATTCTTTTTACATGGACCAGAATACCAAACAATGTTATCTTGCTAGTTAAAAAAAAAAAGAGAGTCATTTTAACCAGGCCTTTAAAAACAAATAAAAACAAACAAACAAAAAGCACAGGCAGAGTGGAACAAGAAGAAGCTGGAAAACAATTTACACCATATTAACAGTGAACCTCTGACCTGACAGTCTAAGGACCAGGTGTATTATCCCTCACCCAGGGTTATACAATTACTCTTGCAGGCTTGGAGTGAGGTTGGCTCACCTCTCTGCCAATTTAGGGGTTAAAGCTTCCCTACTCCATTTCATATATCCAGTTAGCAGATTAGGAATATTTATTTCAAAGACAAAGCAAGAGCAAATTTATAAACATTGTCCTTAATACCTGAGAACAACCCATTCTCTGGGGAATGAGAAAGATTACGCTTCAAATTTAGCAGAGTTTCTACGTAGGATTATTCTCATCCAGCACCTTCTTACCACCTTGCATCCTGGTGCCCTGGTTTCTCAGGCCTTCCTTGCTTGGTTCATCCCACATCTGGCCTAGAATCCATTGGTTCTAATGGGTTGAGTTCTCAGGTCTCGACCTCACTCCCTGCACCTAGAGATGAAAGGAGAAAAACAAAAGAAAAAAAAAAAGAAAAGACCTAAATAGAAGTCCTTTCTCATGGTCCCCAGACAGGGAGATAGGAATAGAGCCATAAGGCCCTTACCTTTGCTGCATGGAAACTGTCCATAAGTCTTTTCCATATTACCCAAATATGGAGACTGCTTTTGTTTTGGTCTATCATGATTCTTTCCATCTGTCTACATGGCTCTAGTTAGCCTGGTAGGCCGCAAGTTTGCTCAAAAGGAGGCTCCTCATTTCTAACTATTGTGTACCACAACATGAGGCAATAACTGCTTTCATTCCCAACATGTTCTAGCTCTGTGGGTGTGCTGAAATTTGTACTTCTGACTTACTCTGCTTAGCAGGCTCAAAAATGCTAAAATAGGTAAAAGTATAAGGGACTTTGAGCAGTCTAGTTAGCTTTACAGAAGGAACAAATCTTTAAGGACCCCATTTTTATTTCATCATATACTAAAAATGGTATCAACATTAATAATGGTAATATGTAGATGGAATCTGAATCTGGTCTGTGGAACTTGCACAATATATAGAGGACAAAGGGTATGAAACAGAAGGATGTCATTCCGGCAATGAAGAAGTAACACTTTCTGGTGTAGATCATCAATTCCCGTCTCTGTACTTGCCCCTTGAATGAAGAATGATAGACAGTTACCATCTATAAATTAAAAAATGGTGATAGGTTGATGTGCCCAATGGGAGGAGGTTAGAAGTATCATGTCTGTCCATGAACCATGTCTAATACAAAAATGGAGAAAGACTGAAAATAGAGCAGGTGTGGCTAAGAGTTAATCATGAAGCATTTTTTCATATTAAAATGTTCTGGACATGGTGTTTTACTCATGTGATGTGAAGGTAGGATCCTCAACTCAGTAACTTGTTGCAAAGTGATTAAAAGTCAAAAGTGAGTGTTATCTCCAGTCCCTTTTCAGACCCTGTAGGCTATCCACCATTTTGATGAAGTGGACTCAATCTATCTCAAAGCTTGCTACAGCCAATGGCTATAGGAATACGTGTGTAAAAAAAAAAAAGCCTTTGTCAATGAGGAGATGGTACCAGTATTTACACTACAATTTGCTCTCTTACCGTCAAAGGCTCATTAGTATGTACTTCATAAATGACTAATTTGAGAATGAGAGAGAGAGCAGGAGACAGAGAGAGAGACAGAGAGAGAGAGACAGAGAGAGAGAGAGAGAATGAGAGAGAGTCATTGGGCTCCTTCCACACCACCATCCCATCACTTTAGAACTCCTAATATTCCTGTGAAGTGTCACTTCTGGGACTTTAGGCAATTTTGCTACATTGAATAAATGTTGATTTTTGGAACTCTTTGTCATTCTTTCTGAGCTTTCTATTTTCCTAGTAGTTCTTGGAAATCCACTTTCGGTCAGAGACTCCCATGTTCTTAATAGGCCCATCTTGCTATATTGGGACTGTGCGAAGATTGAAAAACACCAGACTCATATTGAAAACCAAGAATAACAACTGAAACAACAAAGGAGCAATTGAAACTCTTTTGCTCTCTCTCTGTTTTTGAACCATTTGGAAATTGTGCTATATTTGACCTTTTTATTACAATAATAATATTATTTTTCTTTTTCTTTTATATAGTTGTATTTAAGGTGTATATAGTTTTGTTTCTACTAGCTTCACTCTATACCACTTCATACACGTCTTTCCACATTGCCTCAAATATTTTTTATATTTCTTTAACATGGGCCACTATTTCTAAATAGTTAAGTTGCAAAAAGATTCCATTCTCTAGCTCTCTACGCAAACAGCTTCTCATTCCCATGGATTTCCCACTGTAGAAAGGCACAAAGAAAACTCCAAGGGAGAAGTCATACCAAGACCTGAATTTTTCAGATTATCGCAAATGAGAGTTCCTGCTGCATTTCCTCCTCCTCATCTTTTCAGATTCAGGATGAGAGAGGTCCAAGTTTGTATTGCAAAGACCAGAAGAGCTTCTTCTTCTTTTTTTTTTTTTTTGCTTTTGTATCATAATCAGTTACTTCAAATTCTCAGCCATGAGCAGTGGGTTACAAATCCACTGCAGGAATAGAATTAAAATCTTGCCACTTCGTAAGTTGTAGCTCTTATATTAATCCTCATGTAGAGGAAGCATTGCATAGCAGAAAGAGAACTGATGTGTGTTCAGGAAAGCGAGTGCTATGCTTTTGCCACTAACTAGCTTTGTGACCTTGCATAAGTTATTAGGCCTCACTTGAACAGTAGGGATAGAAATAATTTTCCTATCTTTTTCTTGGGATTGATGCCAGGATTTAATGAGAAAGTGGTTTGTAAACTCTAAATTATCATACAAATACAAGATAGAATCATAGAATTTTAGACTTGGAATGGACCTCAGAGGTACAATATATGATTCTGTGAACATGGGTAATTTCTAGAGTAGAAACTCCACCCAACAATGCTTATTACCAACTTGTCTGTAACTGAAAACCCTAAGACAGTTGCCAGGTATGTGGGGAGGTTAAGTGACTAAGGCTCAGAAAATCTTTTTTTGAGTCATTTTCCTTTTTTTTGGAAATTATTTGAAATAATATTCCTGTCTCAGGAATATATCCAGCAAACTCTATGCTAAACATTTATTGTCTTTGCATTGTGTCTTGAAGATCATTCTCCCCTCTAATATATAACCTGGTGTGTTTAATTCTCCATCTATATAAGTAGCTTTAGGTACCAGGCAAAGGATTAAAAGCCAGGTCTTTCTGACTCCCTAAGATCATAGCTGTACAGTTGGAAGGTACATTAGAAACCCCTTCCAACTCTTCTAATATTCTGATAGGTTAATGGCCTCCATATAGTTACTCCGTGATCCAGTGAATCTGACCTCCTAGCTAGTCCTTGCTGCCTCTCTAATTATGAGAGTGACGGTGGAGGAAGCCATGAATTCCAAAACCTCCATTTAAGGAGGAAGCTCAACTCAGACATCTCCCCATTTCACACCTTCCTTCTCCATCGGCCCCAGGATGCTTATTATTGGGAAAACATTATCATCTTGTAAGATCCCATCACATCCCAAGAACCCTTAGAACTCTACCTCATCACTACTTGCTGCCCTTCTGTTTGGAGGGAAGGGCCATGAACTCCAAAACTTCCACTTAAGGAGGGAGCTCAGCTCAGACATCTCATTTTTTTTCCTGACTGCCTTACTCTGGTGTAGGGGGTATACAGGGAGAGCCATAAACTCTAGTGTGAGGGCTTGCCTAGACCTTTTCAGGGCTGCTCATCCAACTTTGGCATCCACCTTTCACCCAACACTCACCTGTGGCTCCAAGAAACTATAGTATGCACAGAACTCATGCCCCAGTAAAATTATCTTGGCAGACTGGCTAAACCAGCTTCAGGGTAACTGACAGGCCTCAAAACCATGGGTGACTGAGGGGGATGTTTACACCAAGCGTGTGAAGACTTTCTGCTAAAGAATGGGCAGATGAGAACAGTTTGTTCCAACAGCCATGAAGGCCACTGAGGCAGGTGCTGTGGAGTTCTTAGAGCTTGGTCAGAAATTGAAGATGCCAAGGTCATCCAATGGGACACTCTGATCATTTGGGCTTTTGTCTTGCCATTGAACTTGGATAACTTGGGAAGAGAGGGTGAGGTTGATGACTTTGTGCAACTCTGCCTAATTTAAATCCAATTCATGTGCAAGATATCACCCTGTGACGTCATTGGTCCTCTTTGAAAAGGAAGAATGAACAACAACAACAAGCCTGGTACTTCTTCACTTCTCCACATATGTTCTCATATCCAGTGCTTTCTCCTCTCCCACTTTCCAGCTCCCTTTCCTCTGTTGTCTTTTCCCTTAGATTGTAAACTCCATAGAGGCAGAATTTGTCTTTTTTCCCCAGTGCTTAGCATTGACTGGCATAGGAAAGGTGCTTAATAAATGTTTACTGAATGACTGACAACAAGATATTTCATCTCCAAGATCCTTGAATTTGCATTGCTTTCTCCCTGGAGTGGTGTTCCTCCTTGTCTCCGACGTCTGTCTCCCTTAGCAATCATTGAGTGTTACCAAGGATCCTTTCAAAGTCTGTCTCAGTACTGGTTTCTTGCCTCTGAGATCATCTCCAATTTATGCTGTTTTGTTCTTGTTTGCAACTCTCTCCCCAACAGATTGGGAACTCATTGAGGGCAGGGGCATTTGCTTTTTTTGTGTACAAGGTGTTCATCACAAAGTCTGACACATACTAGGCTCTAAATAAATGCTTATCGAGTTGACCTCAATGATCATATAGTCCGATCATGGAATTCCCACCTCAAGGAATTCCCCTATCACTTCTCAGTGTAGTACATTTTCTTCTTGGCAACAAAGTCCCACTCCCTATTTTTTCTTTTTCTTTGTTTTTTTTCTATTTTTTTTAACATATGAGAGAATAGAAGGTTAGAGAGGATGAATTGCTTATCCAAGGCCACAAAACTGGCTAGTGTCTGAGGTGGGAATCAAATACAGTACTTCACCATTCCAAGTTCAGGGCTCTAAGCTCTGTATCATACAGTATCTCCTAAAGCTGAGGTTTCTATGTTTCTCTTTAACATACACTAGTAATGAAAACAAATTTCAGTAATCTAGGTAGAGATAAAAACAACCCATACCTATCTGATAACTTTTTTTTCTTCTTTAATGCTCAGAAAACTAATAGTTTCTGTTTTTGTGGAACCTAGGAATATTAATAAGCTCCCCTCTATTAAAAAAATAGTGATATGTACAAGATAAAATCAAAATCACTAGCATTTATTACCCAAACAACACAACTTGGTTGTGAAGATGACATGTATTCAGAGATGTCTCATGGGAAGATAGAAGGTAATATGAACTCTTTAACTAGCAGTGAAAATTATGCTGACTCAGTGATTCATTTTTGCCAGTCTTACTTGTCAGTCTGTGTTGGAGGAGGCTCTGTTGAGGGAGGCTGCATTGGGGGAGCTGTCACCCAGGCTGCAGCTTTTGTATTACCTGCTATCCAGCATAGGTCAGTCCTCCCCTACCTGTTAGCCAGTACATAGAAGCCCCCCCCCCCCTTATCTATAATCTCATTTCCTTTATAATGATTCAATTGGAGAAGACCTGAGACCCAAAGACTCATCTCCTTTTGCTGACTTAGACTTGTCCAAATTGTCTTTTTCTCATTAGGAAAGTTATCAGTAAAAGCTGACTTGATCTAGAATCCCTTGCTGATGTCAAGTGGTCAGCCGATCAATATGTTGCTACCTTGACATATTTTTGAAATAAACTCTCTTCAATTATCTTTTTGTTCCCTGAGTTTTAAATCATTAATCAGGGTGAAAGCCCAAAGAAAGAAGCCTCCCTAAAAATCATTTCCTCCTGTACCATGTGTACCAAAAGGTTAGAAGTATAGAGAACCCTTCATCACCATTCTCTTTTCCACCACAATGAACTTAAATTCACCTACTGAACCAACAGCTCTTCTCCTTCCTGCTGTTGGGTGGCATAGAGGGGGGGAAGCGTAAACGTGCTCAGGTACTACCATTATCCAAAACATCTGCAGCTCTTGTTTTAATACCTTTTTAAAACAGTGCCCCTTTTAGGTGTCATGCTCAATAAAACACTCATTCTCAGAAACTCAGAATGAATTAGATAAAGACAAATAAAAGCCATACTTTTTAGAGTTACATTTTTATTGAAATTTAAACACCCAAGTGAAAGAGATTTACATAAAATAATCTGACCTACATGATAGACCGTACATGACTGAAAATTGCTTCTCAGTTCTTTATAAAGTTTCAGCTTGACTGGCAGGTACACTGCAAAAACAATAGACAAGCTCTGCTTTCATTTAAATTCACACGCTCTCATGTCACATTGTATTAGACATTTTTTCTTTAATATTTTACTATGGTATAATCATTTCCAAGCATATTAGTACTGAGCCCTTAGAATCAGTGCCAGATATATAGTAGGAGAATGAATCTATGATTTAATCCTTAGTGATATTTAGGACCTAAATTCTAGAGGGAGTTGCATCTAGTGATAGGAGAATGTACTGGGAGTCACAAAATATGGCCGTTAGTCCCCGAATCACAACTGACTGGGTGACCTTCACCAAGTCAAGCTTCCTCTCTGGGCTTCAATTTGTCCTTCTGTAAAATGGTAGTGACTGATAAGATGACTCTGTGGTCCTTCCTACTCATGTTTTACAATGCTATATTACCATGGGAAGGAAGTTAGGAATGTTCCACAATGAAACAAGTATATCTGCCTACTTTAACCTGTATAACTTTGGGTAAACCACTAGACTTTTCTGGGGCTTCATTTCCTCATCTGTAAAATACAGGTATTAGACTAAATGATCTATAATATTCCTTTTAGCTCTGAATCTATGGTGCTTACTGGAAAATACAGGCTGTAGAAATCAAAATGTTCAATGGATAACTATTTATTTAATAATAATCGTTCATGTTTCTTTTGTTAATTAAGGTTTACAAAGGGTTCTTGTCTCAATAGCCCCATAGGGTAGATTGATGCATAGAAAAAGTTTTAATAAACTATTTTATTAAAATATTATTTTTATTAAAGTTTTAGCTATTATTGATTCTATGGCCTAGAGTACAAAGTTCTCATTACATGACACAAATTTTCACATGTAATTCACTGTCTAAGTGATTGGGGAGTTAGGGTAGGATTAGACAATGAGGGAAAACAGCATAGCCCAACATTTAGCAAAACTTGATATGGACTGTTAGTGGGGATAATTAATTTTACTCATTGACTCTGCCTTGGTTCAGTGAATTGTGAATAAGTGGGATACAATTAAATCGAGTTCTTCTGGATAGAATGAATATATTCAATTACCCTGATAAGGTATGATGAAGTTAAGAACTAGAGGGGAAATCACAAGTGATTTTGAAATGAAAACTGTGAAATAACAGTACATTTTCATCTAACTTCTATGAAGTAACACTGATATTTTCTAAGTATTTACTTTCTTCTTCACTCTGCTTGTCTACAGATAAAAGTAGGTGTTATAGTGCTCACACATTAATACTTCTCATAGGACAACTATCTTCAGATGTAAGACACTGAAAGAGGAAGCACCAGAAATAAATGATAATGGGGAAGGAAAAATCCCATTATATACTTTCAGTGATGGTTGTTGACCATATCAACTCTTCAGCTGGTACCCAAAACATTTTGCTAGTGTTCTGTATTTTCTGTAACATAAGAGTTATTTTTCCAAAGGGATTCTTTAATACAGAGTGAATTTAAGGAAAAAATAGAGCATCTATGTTTGCGTATGCCCTGACAATAAGATAGTGAAACTCACTTTTGCTTTAGAGAATATGATGACATTCTGCTCAATACATATAAAGAATGTTTGTGTGAAATACTGTATATGGGGCAGCTAGGTGGCGCAGTGGATACAGCACTGGCCCTGGATTCAGAAGAAACTGAGTTCAAATCCAGCATCAGACACATAATACTTACTAGCTGTATGACCCTGGGCAAGTCACTTAACCCTATTGCCTAGCCAAAAAAAAGAAAAAGAAACAGAAATACTGCATATGACAAGACTGTTAAATTAAATATATTTGTATTTCTCCTAAGAATATATTTTTTTGGATTATTAGTTATTTCTTTTATTTATTTTTTTTAAATAGAAGTTACATTTTATGAATTAGTGAATAGAGAGAAAGTATAGTATGGTATAATTCAATCAACTCCAGCTAAATATGTTTAAAATACCTACCTATGTTCAAGTACCTGTAATAACTGATGACTATACCAAGAAAGAAAAATGAAAGTAAAAAAGAACACTGGACTGTGTCATAGCACCTGGGTTCAAGATGATTCTCTACCACCAATTAACCATATGATCTTGGGCAGGTTATTTCTCTCCAGGCCTGTCTCCTCTGAAAAATGTAGGAATTGGACTAGATGGTCTACAAAGTCCAATTTATGTAACTCAATGGCCATTAGAAGTTGATGTTCCTAAAACAAAGGTTGATTTCAGGACAGCACTTATCCTTGAATTGTTGCTTAAAAATGTAATTAAGGACTGACATATTTATTTAAAAAACATAAAATTTAAACTTATGCAGTTTTTATAGCTAAAGAGAAGAAGAAGAAAGTTATAAATTACGCCTACTCAACCCCATTATAACTAATTGAAAAATTACTAAAAATTCAAAGTCTTATTTGTGGAGTGATGGAGGTAATAGAAAGGAGATCTTATTCATACAAAGCATAATAGCTTACTTAACTTGTAGCAAACAACTTGTAGTTGTTTGTCCTTCATTCAGGAAGAGAACCAATGTCATTAGAAAGATAATGTCTTGACTTGCAAGTGAATTGAATTTAAGTGAGGCAAAGCTGTGAAAAGTCATCAGCTTCATTCTCTCCTCTAAAGTTATCTAGGTCCAGTGCAAGATATAGATCAGGATGCCTGGAAATGGCCCTGGGTTCAGTGGGTTACCTTGACCTTTTTAAGCTAAGGTCTTTCCCAAGTCTCAGTTTGCCTGAGGCAATGCCCATTCAGTGATTAGGGCTATGTAAGAAATGAGGAAAAAATGTCCTCTTTTATGTAGTGAAAAAATCAATCTGGGAGGGATTACATTTGCATCAAAAACTGAAAAGAGCCTTAGAAATAGGTAATAAAGGGGGCAGAACCAAGATGGCAGAGTGAAAGCAGTGACTTGCTTGAGCTCTCCCCCAAAGCCCTCTAAATATCTATAAAAATGGCTCTAAACAAATTCTAAAGCAGCAGAACCCACAAAAAGACAGAGGGAAACCAATTTCAAGCCCAAGACAACCTAGATGATTGATCAGAAAGGTATATCAGCTGCCTCCTGAGCTTCCAGTCCACAGACTGAGGGGGAAACCAGCAGCTTATCAGAGGGGGATTGCAGGGATCTCTTTGCCAGTGTTGAGGCAGGAAGCTCTTGCTTTGCCCGTGCTTGGATCTGGGTTCTGGGTGGTGGTCCTGGGGCAAGGCGGAGCACTGGCGTGGGGGTGCTTGCAGTGGCTGTGGAAGGAAACTTTCCTCACAGTTCCAGGACAGAAAGGAGTACTTGTGGTCACTAATAGCCCATAGCACAGGCCAGCAAAGGAGTAAACACCTCGCCCTTCATCACACCACTTTGGAAGAACTGAAAATTTATAGGTATCTACAAGTATCTCTTAAAACAGTTGTACAAACCCCCAAAGCTTGGGCAGTACATTCTCCACATTGGAAACAGACTCTTACCTTAACAAACAGTTGAAAACTCAAGTAATTGGGATCAGACTACATTATCTTACTTTGGTGACAAAGGAGATCAAAATATACAACCAGAAGACAAGAAACTCAAAGCTCCTACATCCGAAGCCTCCAACAAAAATATGAATCAGTTCCAGGCCTCGGGAGAGCTCAAAAGGGATTTTGAGAAGAAAGTAAGTGAAGTAGAGGAAAAACTGGGAAGAGAAATGAGAATGATGCAAGAAAATCATGAAAAACAATTCAACAACTTGCTAAAGGAAACCCCAAAAAATACTGAAGAAAATAACACCTTAAAAAATAGTCTAACCCAAAGGGCAAAAGAGGTCCAAAAAGCCAATGAGGAGAAGAATGCCGTAAAAAAGAAAAATTGGCCAAATGGAAAAGGAAGTCCAAAAAATTATTGAAGAAAATACTCCCTTAAAAATTAGAATAGAGCAATTGGAAGCTAGTGACTTTATGAGAAATCAAGACACTGTAAAACAAATCCAAAAGAATGAAAAAATAGAAGACAATGTGAAATATCTCATTGGAAAAACAACTGACCTGGAAAATAGATCCAGGAGAGAGAATTTAAAAATTATTGGACTATCTGAAAGCCATGATCAAAAAAAGAGCCTAGACATCATCTTTCAAGAAATTATCAAGGAAAACTGCCCTGATATTTTAGAACCAGAGGGCAAAATAGAAATTGAAAGAATCCACCGATCTCCTCCTGAAAGAGATCCCCAAAGGAAAACTCCTAGGAATATTGTAGCCAAATTCCAGAGTTCCCAGGTCAAGGAGAAAATATTACAAGCTGCCAGAAAGAAAAATTCAAGTACTGTGGAAACACAATCAGGATAACACAAGATTTAGCAGCTTCTACATTAAAGGACTGCAGGGCATGGAATATAATATTCCAGAGGGCAAAGGAGATAGGATTACAACCAAGAATCACCTACCCAGCAAAACTGAGTATAATCCTTCAGGGAAAAAATGGTCATTCAGTGAAATAGAGGACTTTCAAGCATTCTTGATGAAAAGACCAGAGCTGAATAGAAAATTTGACTTTCAAATACAGGACTCAGGTGGAACATGAAGAGGTAAACAGGAAAGAGAAATCATAAGAGACTTATTAAGGTTGAACTGTTTACATTCCTGCATGGAAAGATGATATTTATAACTCATGAGACCTTTGTCAGTATTAGGGTAGTTGGAGAGAAAAAATTGTATGTATAGATAGATAGATAGATAGATAGATAGATAGATATAGATAGATAGATAGAGGCACAGGGTGAGTTGAAGATTAAGGGGTCATATCTGGAGAATAAAATTAAGGGATGAGAGAGGATTATACTAGGAGAAGAAGAAAGGGAGAGGTAGAATGGGGTAAATTATCTCACAAAAAGAAAGAAAAGCTCTTACAGTGGAGGGAAATGGGGGAAGGTGAGAGGGAATGAGTGAATCTTATTCTCATAGGATTTGGCTTAAGGAGGAATAACATACACATTCAATTGGGTATGGAAATCTGTCTTACCCTACAGGAAAATAGGGGAGAAGGGGACAAGAGAGCGGGGGATGATAGAGAGGAGGGCAGATTGGGAAAGGGGTAATCAGAAGCAAATACTTCTGAGGAGGACAGGGTCAAAAGAAAGAATAGAATAAATGGGAGGGCAGGATAGGATTAAGGGAAATAGTTTTTCACAACATGTCTACTATGGAAGTGTTTTGCATAACTGCATATGTATAACCTATATTGAGTTGCTTGCCTTTTCAATGAGGGTGGGTGGGAAGGGAGGAAAGGAGAAAATTTGGAACCCAAAGTTTTAAAAACATGTTTTAAAAAAAGTTTTCAACATACAACTGGGAAATAAGAAGTACAGGAAATGGAGTACAGAAGTCTATTCTGCCCTGCAGGAAAATAGAAGGGGAAGGGGATAAGAGAAGGCAGGGGGAGAGATAAAAAAGAGGGCAGACTAGGGGAAGGGATATTCAGAAGGCAAGCCATCTTTGGGTGGGGGGAAGGGGCGAGATGGGGTGAAAATTTGGAACTCAAAATCTTGTGTAAGTAAATATTGAAAACTAAAAATAAATAAATTTACATTAAAAAAATTGAAAAATAAATAAAAATGAAAAAAAGAAAAAGAAAATGGATAATAAAAAGAAAACAATTTATATCAAATTATATTAA
This sequence comes from Phascolarctos cinereus, assembly GCF_003287225.1. Taxonomy (NCBI): domain Eukaryota; kingdom Metazoa; phylum Chordata; class Mammalia; order Diprotodontia; family Phascolarctidae; genus Phascolarctos; species Phascolarctos cinereus. The sequence continues at coordinate 172,947,821 of NW_027555958.1, forward strand.
CCAATTAGAAACTTTAGGAAAAGCAAAATTTTCAACACCCACTTCTCCATTCTGCTTCCTTTCTTCTAGACTTGCAAATTATGCTGCCTCATCCTAGGATATCCTTTAGTACATCGTGCCTCCTTGCTCTGGAAAATCCAACCATACCTATAGTTTTCTCAACTTGTAATCTTCTTCAGTTAAGACCTACTGTCTTCTCACATTGGTGAGTTACTGCTAGAGGAACACTTACAAACAAAGTATTTACTAAAATGACATAGGCCAATATTTCTCTCTTGATCATGTTTGTTGACTTTGGACTTAAAAAACAAAAACAACAACAACAACAACAAAAATCACGCCCTGTTCCCATGCCTTCATGAGTCCCCCACCCCATCCTTTTCAGTTCTCTTTGTATGTGGTTTCCTTCCATTGGAATGTAAGCTTCTTTGAGAGGTAGGGTACATCTTGTTTTTTTTATACCCTCAGCACTTAGCACAGTATCTGGCACATAGGAAGCACTTAATGAATGCTTAGTTTCTTCCCTCTTTGTATGAAATGGTGTTTAGAGAAGTAATTGACAATGTGTCATAGTATTCACAACATTTCTTAAGTCTTTCCCTTCTCAGCACCCACTACCCTGCACCCCAATATCATCATAAAAGGAAAGGATATGTATTTTCTCTTATCTTTAATAGGCCAAGTTTGGTCATTATGTTGTTCAACATTCAGTTTTGTTTTGTTTTATGTTCTTTATTTTTTCTTTCTTTTTTTATTTGGGTTTAAGTTATTTATTTGCCCAGAGTTACACAGTTGGTAAGTGTTATGTATCTGAGGCCGGATTTGAATTCAGGTCCTCCTGACTCCAAGGCCTGAGCTCTATCTACTGTGCCATCTAGCTGCTCCTAAACCAATATTCTTACTGGCTGTGTGACTCTGTGTGCAGAGTTAGTGTTGTGCTGAAACAGTCTGGGTGACTCCATTTTAAAACCTTGTTTTTAACCTGTGGTAGGTAGGCTGCCTAACAGGGTGGTACACATGCTCACTAATTCCATCTCCCCATGATACTGTAATGTGGCTAAGGAGACCCTAATCCCATCTCCTTGCAAATATGTGAACCATGAAAATACTTAGGAGGTGCGAAGACATAAATGCCATCTCCTCACGATTTCATGCTCCAGTCAGTGTCTTTCTGCTTATATGGAAGTTGTTTTCTTCTATCTAAAAAAGACTAGACTCCCTCTACCAATAACTGTAACATTGCTCTATCAATAGATTCCTTTTTGTCTTAAATCTTGAGTTTATCTCTTTAATCAGGGCAAAGGCCTGAAGAAGGGTTCCTTTTAACACCTAAGCAAGTTATTTAACCTCTATTTGCCTCAGATTCCTCAACTGGAAAATGGGGAAAATAATCACACTTACCTTTTGGGTTGGTAGAGGACCAAATGAGATAATATTTGCAAAAAGTGCTTAGCACGTAATAGTGCTGGCACATAATGGGCATTATATAAATGTTTTTTCTTTTGACTGTTTTTTTTTCTTCCTTACTCTTATTTTTAGTTATTTATGTTCTACTTTGACTGAAGAAACTGAGGTTCAAAATTTAAATACATAGCCAATCAGATTTCTTATTCCATCATGGGAATTTAAACATCAAATAAGCATGCTGTAACTATTCCTTTCAACCTGAAGGATTTAACCTATGTCAAAGTTATGATGGAATTATTTCGTTAATTACAAAAAAAAAACAAACAGTTTTTCTGATATCTGACTTTTAAAAGGTTAAACTTGCTTCAAACAATTGCATATAGTACCTAAGTCAACTATACTCATCACTCAAAAACTCTTTTTCTTTACCAATGTGATACCGGAATGATCATTATTTTTTTGTTTTTGCTCAACCATGTCCAACTCTGTGTGATCTATTTGGGGGTTTCTTGAAAAAGATAACAGGGTAGTTTGCAGTTTTCTTCTCCAGCTCATTTTAAAGATAAGGAAACTGAGGCAAACAGGGTTAAATGACTTTCCCAGGGACAGCTAGTGTCTGAGGCCAGAACAAACACAAGTCTTCCTGATTCCAGCATGGTGCTTAATCCATGGCACCACCTAGCTGTCTGATGCTAACAGGAAAGTAATATTACATTTTTGCCTTTGTTCCTCAGGGCTGAGCATAGTGCTTGAAACAATATGTCTGAGTTCTGGTTCCAGGAGCGAAGATGGCAGAGTAAAAAGGTAGTTGCTCTCACCCTCCCCTATAAACCTCTGAAAACCCAGAAAATATCACCCCAGGGGAAAACAAACAAACAAACACTGGGACAGCTGAACTAGAAGAAAGACCAGGAACAGCAGTGCAGCAGCCCAGTAAACGGGTCTCCCAGTACCTCAGCAAAAATAAAGGAAGCAGCACTACAAAAGGCCTCAGGCAGATAAGCACCCTGCAGCATTCATCTGAAAGGAGCTGAAGAAAACAACCTACAGTCTTCCTAAAGTCCCAGCCTTGCTGATTCCAACCCAACACCAGGTAAGCTGTCAGAACCCTACAGCCTCCAACTGCCAATCAGGAGGAGATCCTGAAGTCCAGGTGGTAGAGCAGGCAAACACCAACACCTGGACCTCTAAGTGCCTCAGAGAGGATGGTGGAACCAGTGGAAACCGGCTCAGAAAGCCACCAGCTGCCTTGGCACTCTACCACAAAGGAATCTCCCAGTATTAGCAGAAATGAGGGAGGCAGCACTGCAAGGGGCTCCAGGCAGATAAACACACTGCAGCACCCATCTGAAAGGAGGTGAAGAAAACTAAAGGAAAGGAAAAGCAGGCAACCTAGAATTGCCTGAAAGTTCCAGACTTGCTGAGTACAGCCCAACACGAGGTAAGCTGTCAGAACCCTACAGCCTCCAATTGCCAACATAAGAGTCCCCAGCACACAAAGCCAGTGACCAAGACCTAGGTTGCCAACACAAGAAGGTAGGGTCAGTGCCCTCTGTTCCCCAGCAGGAGAGCTTGATCTCTTTAAAGGCCAGGGAATAAAGAAACCATGAGTAAAAAGAAACATACCATAGATTCATATTATGAGAAGAGTGAAGATCAAGACAGAAATTCTGAAGAGGACAAAATTGTCAATAAACCCACATCTGCAACATCAAAAGGGAATATGAACTGGTCTGAAGCCCAAAAAGCTTTCTTAGAAGAGCTCAAGAAGGATTTTAAAATTCTAATGAGACAGGTAAAAGAGTCCTTAAAAAATACAATTGGCCAATTGGAAAAAAAGTATAGTGAAGAAAACAGGTCCCTAAAAAACACAGTTGGCAAACTGGAAAACAAGTACACCTTAAAAATACAATTGGCCAATTGAAGAAGGAAGTACAAAAATCAACAGAAGAAAACAATCTGTTAAAAACTAGAATTGGACAAATGGAAACTAATGACTCTATGAGAGAGCAAGAATCAGTCAAGAAACAAAAAAAAAATGAAAAAATAGATGAAAACATAAAATACCTCATCGTAAAACAACCGAACTGGAAAATCGATCCAGGAGAGACAATTTAAAAATTGGACTACCTGAAAATCATGATGAAAAAAAGCCTGGACAGTATCTTTCAGGAAATCATAAAGGAAAACTGCCCAGAAGTCCTAGAACCAGAAGGAAAACCATAGAAAGAATACACTGCTCACAAAAGAGATCCCAAATTGACACCAAGGAATATAATAGCAAAATTCCAAAATTACCAGATGAAAGAGAAGGTGCTGCAAGCAGCCAGAAAGAAACAATTTAAATATCATGGAACCACAGTCAGGATTACACAGGACCTTGCCACTTCTACATTAAAAGACCTCAGGGCATGGAACATGATATTCCATAAGGCAAAGGAGCTTGGATTGCAGCCAAGGATCAACTACCCAGCAAAAATGAGCATGATTTTTCAAGGGAGGAGATGGATATTCAATGAAAAGGGGGACTTCCAAACCTTCCTGATAAAAAGACCAGAGCTCAACAAAAAATTTGATCTTCAAGTACAAGATTCAAGAAAGACATAAAAAGGTAAATGGGACAGAAAGATACAAAATGTTGTTAATAAGGGTGGACTGTTTACATCCCTACAAGGGAAGATGACACTTGCAACTCTTGAGAACTGTATTGTTATTACACCATGTTAAAGGAGTATACATAAAGGGGGTGGATATTAGTTGACTTTGATGTAATGATAAAAAAAAATCTAATCAAGTGGGTTAAATGGATCCAAGTAAGTGGATTAGTCTGATCTTAGAAAATGTACTGAGAAAGGAGGAGGCAGACAAGGGTAAATTACATTACAGGAAAAGACAGAAAATCCTATTACAGCAGAGGGAAAGAAGGGAGGGGGTGAGCATTGTTTGAACCTTGCTCTCATCAGATTTGGCTCAAGAAGGGAATAACATAATCAGTTAGGTATGGAAATCTAACTTGCCCTATGGGCAGTAGGAGGGAAAAGGGGAAAGAAAAGGGAGGGGGGATGGAAGGGAGGGAAGAAGTAAGTGGGGCAAGGGGAAGAGGGGAGGGATAATAGAAGGGAGAGAGACTGAAGGAGGCGGTGGTCAAAAGCAAAGTACTGGTGGGGGGAAGGGAGAGAGGAGAAAGAAAAGCATAAACGGGGGGAGAGGGAAAAAGGATGGAGAAAAAGATACAGATAGTAATCATAACTGTGAAAGTTGAATCGTTATCTTTTTTCTCTTCTATTGAGTTTTGTTTTCTCTTTCTGGTGGTTCCTCCTATTGGTTTTAATTTTTGCTTACAACTTCACTAATGTGAAAATATGTTTAATAGGAATGTAAATGTATAGCCTATATCAGATTGTGCACCGTCTTGGGGAGGGTGGTGGGGAGGAAGGAGGAGAAAAATTTTAAACTCAAAAGCATATGTAAGCGATTGTTGAGAAAACAAAATAAATTAATAAAATTAAAAAACAAACAAACAATAAGTCTTTCTTAATAAGTGATGGTTGATTGAGAAATTAATCAAACAATCCAAAGACTATACTTTTTAGACCTTTAAAAGGAAAAGAAAAAAATTGGTCGATTGTCCCAGCTATCCTCCTATCCTCTCTGGTTCCTACAAAATAACCACTCTGTTTTGATATCACCATGGAAGTGGTTCTCAATTTAAAAGAACACCAAAGTTAATGGGTTTTTTTCCCCTTGACCTTGATAACCTTTGGAAAAATTATTTTCCTAAAATCATTTCTGTGAAGTTTTGTTTTGTGTTTTGTTTTGCTTTGTTTTGTTGTCCCTCTGGGTGCCATAGGATGGATCCATAACATCATAGCCAAAAAAGCCTTAGATTTTCATTCAGAAGGTCTCAGAATGAATCAAGTGCCAGCTTTGACATATTAATTACCAGCTTCAGGGAGATGGGCAAGTTACAGTAATTCTTGAAGACTCCTTCAGTTCTTTGCTCATAAAACTGGAGGTAATTATAATTGCACTGACTATTTTACAAAGTTGTTGTGAGAGTTGGGAAAATAATATAAATAAAGTGATTTCTTTTAAAGTGTGATACATGTGCAAGTTTTTTCTAGTGAATGAGTCAAATTAAATAAAAAATTTCTAAAGTATTTATTAAGAACTTAATTAAAAGCCAGGCACACACATAGCAGTATGTTTTCATTATATGCATTATCTTCTTCCCACATTCCTTTTTTTTTTTTAAATCAGTATCCATTGGCTTGGGGTGCTATAGAAGTAAGCATAAAAAGTTTTGTTTTGTTTTTTCAAACCAAACCTGTGATTTCATTGGTATGGAGAAATCCAGATAAGAAAACTGTATGGCAATGCTTATCAACATCTGTCCAGTAATTTATGGTCTCAAAGAGTTTATTTTTAAAATTATTCTTTCATAAGTTTTATGTTAATCTCTTCCTCCTACAAATTTAGAAAAAAAAAAGAAAGAAAAAAACCTAAAATGAAAAAAAAAACCCTGTATATTTGGCTGTATAGTCCAGAAAAACAAATTACCACATTAGATATGGCCAAAATATATATGACCCTTTATGTTATTCTGAATTCCAGTATATACACACACAGATATATACATATATATATATATATACACACACATATATATGTACACACATGTGTATATACACACATACATACATATGTGTGTGTATGTGTGTGTACATATATACATATATATGTATACACATGCATTTACAAATATATATGATATATAAATATATACCTACATTGCTCTGTGGAGCAATATAAAATAAATATGATAGCAATAAACATATTTTCTCCATTCATTGCTTACTTGCTGAATTAGGATAGGAATATGAAAAAATCTATTATTAATTCATATGGGCCATGATTAGTTATTTTGGCGTACATTCACTTTTTAATTAATTAGTTTATTTCTAATTTTCAACATTCACTTTTATAAGATTTTGAGTTCTAAAATTTCCCTCCTCCCTCCTCACCTTCTTCCCCAAGAGAACACGCAATCTGATTTAGGCTACACATGTACAATCACATTGAACATATTTACCATTAACCATGCTGTAAAGAAGAATCAGAACCAAAGAGAATAATCACAATGAAAAAATAAATTAAAAAGAGAGAGAGAGAGAGAGAGAGAGAGAGAGAGAGAGAGAGAGAGAGAGAGAGAGAGAGAGAGTGCAAATACCATGCTTTGATCTACATCCAGACTCCATAGTTCTTTTTCTGGAAGTGGATAATATTTTCCATGATGAGTCTTTTGGAATTGTCTTAGATTGCACTGCTGAAAGGAGCTACATCTTCAAAGTTGATAATTGCACAAGTTGCTATTATTGTATATACTATTCTCCTGGTTTTGCTCACTTCTCAACATCAGTTCATGCAAATCTTTCCAGGTTTTTTGAGATCTGGCTGCTCATCATATCTTATATAAGAATAATATTCCATTACATATGCAACAATCCTTCAGCCATTCACAAATTGATGGGCATCCCCTCTATTTCCAATTCTTTGCCACCACAAAAAGAGCTGCTATAAATATTTTTCTATATGTGGGTCCTTTTCCCTTTTCTATGATTTGTTTGGGATATATACTTAGAAGTGGCATTGCTGGATCAAATGATATACTCAGTTTTATAACCTTCTTATAGCCCTTTGGAGGGGTCTCCCAATTGTTCTCTAGAATGGTTTGATCAGTTCACAATTCCACCAATAATGCATTAGTGTTCCAATTTTCACACGTCTTCTACAATACTTAAAATTTTCCTGTTTTGTCATGTTAGCCAATCTGATAGATGTGATATGATACCTCAGTGTTCTTTTTTTCCCCCAGCTCTTATTTAGAATTTTATTTTTCACCAGTTACTTGTAAAAACAATTTTTAACATTCATTTTTAAAACTTTGAGCTCCAAATTCTTGCCCTTATTCCCTCCCCACCCACCCTCTCATTTAGAAATCAAACAATTTGATATAGGTTATACATGGGTAACCACGCAAAACATACCCATAATAGTCATATTGTGAAAGAAAAAAACTGACAAAAAAAAAGCTCCAGAAAAATACAGTAAAAAAAAATGTGTGCTTCAGTCTATATTCAGACACCATCAGTTCTTTCTCTAGGTATGGATAGCATTTTTCATCATAAGTCCTTCAGAGTTGTCTTGTAACATTATGTTGCTGAGAATAGCTAAGTAATTTACAGCTAATCATCTAACAATATTACTGTGACTTTTGCATACAATATATTTCACTTTGCACCAGCCCATGCAAGGCTTTCCAGGTTTTTTTTTTCTTTCTGAAAGCATCCTGCTTATTATTTCTTATAGTACAACAATATTTTATTGTAATCACATGCCATAACTTATTCAGTCATTCCCCAATTGATGGGCATTCCTTCAAATTCCAATTATTTTCCACCACAAAAAGCTGCTATAAATAAATAAACAAACAAACAAATAAATAAATATATGTATACATATATATACATATATATTTTTACATAGATTCTTTGCCTTTTATATTTCTTTCTTTTTTAATCTCTTGGGATGCAGACCTAGTGGTTTTGTATGTATGTTATGTATGGTTTTATAAGCTTTTGGGTATAGTTCCAAATTGCTCAACAATGTGATTGAATCAGTTCTCAACTCAACCAACAGTACCTTAATGTCTCATTTTTCCCACATCTCCTCCAACATTTGTCATTTACCTTTTATCCCCTATCAGACAATCTAATAGATATGAGGTAGTACCTAAAAATTGTTTTAATTTACATTTCTCCAATCAATAGTGAGTTAGAATTATTTTTTTCATATGGCTATAAATAGCTTTCAAACTGAAAACTAATCGTATCTTTTGATCATTTATCATTTGTGGAATGACTTTTATTTGTATAAATTTGCCTCAGCTCTCTATATATTTGAGAAATGAGGCCTTTGTCAGAGAAATTTGCTTCAACATGTTTTTCACAGTTACCATTGCTAATTGTATTTCTCTCCATTCTATCCCACCTCTGTTTCTTCTATCCTCTCTCTCCATTCAACCTGTCCTTCCTCAAAAGTGTTTTGCCTCTGACAGTTTCTTCCCCCAATGTGGCCTCCCTTCTGTCACTTCCCCTTTCCTTATCCCCTTCTCCTCCTACTTTGCTGTAGGGCAAGGTAGTTTTGTATACTCAATTTGAGTATCTATATCATTTTCTCCTTGAACTAATTCTAATGAGAGTAAAGTTTACTCACTGACCGTGATCTCCCCCTTACTCCCCTCCACTCTAAAAGCTTTTTCTTGCCTCTTTTATGTTAGATAATTTACCCTATTCTACCTCTCCCTTTCCATTTATCCCAGTATATTTCTCTCTTATCCCTTAATTTTAATTTTTTGATAAAATCCCTTCATATTCAACTCACACCTCAGCCCTCTGTTTCTATGTACTCTTAACTGCCCTAATAATGAGAATATTTTATGAGTTACAAGTATCATTTTCCAATGTAGGAATATAAGTAGTTTAACCTTATTGAATCCTTTATGATTTCTATTTCCTGTTTATCTTTTTATGCTTTTCTTGAGTCTTATATTTTAAGTCAAATTTTTTATTCAGCTCTGGTCTTTTAATTAAGAATGCTTGAAAGACCACCATTTCATTGAATGTCTATTTTTTCCCCTAAAGGATTATATTCAGTTTTCCTGAGTAGTTGATTCTTGTTTGTAATAATAGATTCTTCGTCTTTTCAAATATCATTCCAAGCCCTCTGGTCCTTTTATGTAGAAACTCCTAAATCTTGTGTTATCCTGACTGTGGCTCCACCAACTTGAATTGTTTGTTTCCAGCTGCTTGCAATATTTTCTTTTTGACCTGGGAACTCTAGAATTTGGCTATAATATTCCAGGGAGTTTTCATTTTGAGATATCTTTCAGGTGATGATCAGAAGATTCTTTGTATTTCTATTTTACTCTCTGGTTCTAGAATATCAGGGTGGTTTTCCTTGGTAATTTCTTGAAAGATAATGTGGAAGCTCTTTTTTTTTTTTTTAAATCATGGCTTTCAGGACGCCCAATAATTTTTGAATTATCTCTCCTGGATCTATTTTCCAGGTCACTTGTTTTTTCCAGTGAAATATTTCACAATGTCTTCTATTTTTTTTCATTCTTTTGGTTTTGCTTTATTGTTTCTAGTTTTCTCATAAAGTCATTAGTTTTCATTTGCTCCATTCTAATTTTTAAGGATGCATTTTCTTCAGTGAGCTCTTAGATCTCCTTTCCTTTTGGCGAATTCTGCTTTTTAAGTGAATCTTCTTCTCATTGCCTTTTTGGACCTCTTTTGTTATTTGGCCTACTTTGTTTTTTAAGGTGTTAGGTTTGTCTTTTTTTTTCTTTTGGTATTTTTTTTAATCTCCTTTACCAAGCTGTTAATTTGGTTTTCATGATTATCTTGCATCACTCTCATTTCTCTTCCCAGCTTTTCCTCTACCTCTGTTATTTGATATTCAAAATCCTTTTTGAGCTCTTCCATGGCCTGAGACCAATTCATATGTTTTCTTGGAAGCTTTGGATATAGGAACCTTGATTTTGTTTTCTTCTGAGTGTGTGTTTTATATTCCTTGTCTCCATAGTAATTTTCAATAGTCAGAGGTGTTTTTTGTTTTGTTTTGTTTTGTTTGTTTTTCCTGTTGTTTGCTCATTTTCCCAACATATTAGTTGACTCTTAACTTTTTTTTTTTTAAGGTAGGGCTCTGCTTCCAGTGTGGAGGGCACAGTTTTCCAAGCTTCAGGAGTTTTTGTAGTTGGTTTCAGACATACTTCTAGGGACCTGTAAGTATTCAGTTGTTCCAAGGTGGTATATAAAAGAAGTGGTGTTTACTACTCTCCTGGCCTGTGCTCTGGTCTGTGAATGACCACAAGCACTCTTTTCTGCCCTGGAACTATGAGAAAGGTTCCCTTTCTACTGCTGCAGCAATCTCTGCTGTGTTAGTGCCCTGCCATTTCCTAGGACTGCCACCCAGGATGGTTACCCAGATCTGAGTAATCGCAAAGCAACAGAGCCCTGCCTCAGTGCTAGTAAAAGAACCCTTGTAATCTGACTAGTTGTTCCATATCCTTACTATCTGTGGGCTGAGAGGTCTGCAAGCAGCTGTGGAAGCTGCTGTTGCTGCTGATGCTGCTGATTTAGTCATTGCCAAGATCTGCTTGGACCAGGGCTGTGCTGTCAAAACCTGCACTGGACTGCCCTCTGCTCTCACCTAGGTATGCAATAAACGTTTCCTGCTGACTTAAGTTGTCCTTGGTGGCTGTGGGCTGAGAGGTCTGGAAAATTCCTCTGCTGTCAGTGATTCAATCACTTTGAGGCCTGCTCTGGGTTTGGTGGGGCCTGGTCTATGCTGGCATTCCATGCACTGGACTTCACTCTTCTCTCATCCTGATGTAACAGAGCATTCTTGATAAACATCCAAGTTGTCTTGGGTTGATAATGTATTTCATTCTGTCTTTTTTGTGGGTTTTGCTGCTCTAGAAATCATTTAAAGTCATTTTAAAGGCATTTGGAGGGGTTTGGGAGAGAGCTCAGGCAAGTCCTTGCCTTTATTCTTCCTCTTGCCTCCACCTCTCTAGGCCATCATTATTTAATTGTGCTGGGAAAGCATGCTAGCCTACCTGTGTGAACAGGAAATTTTCATGAGAGTAGCTTTCTAAAAATTATGTTTTCATGTAATTCTTATATTTTCCTTGGAAATTACATAGGTACATTTCTTCAAGGGATCACTGATTCCAAAAATATTTTTGTTTTCCTTTAGGTTTTTAAAAAAGGTGTATGGCAATAAATGATGAAGGGATCAGGTGTAATATTTTGAAAAGGAGACCATTCCTCATGGCCTGCCCCCATCTGATCAAAGTATAAAAGTAAAGAAAGTAAAAAAGTCCATGGACTGAGCTAACTCTCCTCAGTTGTCACCTTCCTGCCACCCCTTATCATTCTGAGAGCTGATTCTCTTTAAAGCAATTTGGTTTCATGAAGGGGAATAAAAAGGGCAAAAAAGATCAGCATTATAGTCCCTATTCTACCATGACAGGTGACTGTAAGTGGCACTTCTAATGCTTTTACTAATTCATTAAGTATTCCAAAGTTAGAATTTAATCAGAATATTTTTGTCACATTATCCATCACTAAACTTAGAAGAGATGGAAGTGCATTATGTGTGTGTGTGTGTGTGTGTGTGTGTGTGTGTTCATGTTTTAAAGGAGCACAGTGCCTTAGGCAGGATTTTACTCAATTTAGCTTGTCACAATGGACTAGTTCCATTTTAATGACTCAGTTAATTGCATGACAAGTTATGAAAAATATTGGTGACCCAATGCCTAGTCCAAAGAATATGGAAAAGTCTAACTGCTAACTTACTTATATAATTTTGATTTGCAAATTCAAGCAAGGATGCTCTCAAATCAACTTTTCTTTTAAATCTCACATTTCCATGTGTAAAACAAAAGTTAAGTGAGCAAATAAGTTCCTTTTATATATGGAAAATGGAATATAAAGAAAGACACATTAACAGTTTAAATAATTAAGTTAAATATGATGCAACTTGTGTGAAAAGATAATTAAGTGTTGAAGATCTAATGATCCACTTGGCAGTGAAAGAATAAAAGAAACAGGGAATTCAAACTAAAGTCATCCTATTCAGGACTCACAAGCAGTATATCTTACAGGAGAATAAATTTGCCCAGGAATATAAAGTTAATGACAAATGAAATTGATCATTTCATTAAGACAGAACCATTCTTATACAATGTCTGCATTCCACCTCTGCGGGTAGCACAAATGACATTTTCTGTTATGAAAATATACTCCTAACTTAGCAATAGTACTATCCATTTTACATTTAAAAAGTTATGACTTACCATGGCAAATACAGAGAAAATACTGTAAGAATAACATGTATAACAGCAACTTCCTTCTTCATTATATCCCATTCTGTTTTTGCTATCTGGACTAGAAAGCTAACAAAATTGATTAAATTTGCTCAAGGCTAAGTACAAATAAAATTAATTTAAAAATCATACACTTTTACTGTGTTTCTAAATTTGGTAAAGCCACTTGATATTAATAATATCCTAACTAAGGCAAAGAAGATGGTGAATGGCAGTGGCAAAGACTAAGCCTTCCTTTCAATGAATACTTATTGGGCACATTCTATGAGAAGAAATGACCTGAATATTGAGCCAAAACATTTCCATCAAGCATTAGAATATAAATTCACATAATATGGCAAGAAAAAAGGAATTTAGAAATGAATATCTATTCCAGCCTTTTCATCTAAAGATAAAGAGACTGAGACTTAAAGAGTTAAGCGGGTAATCCAAGTTCAACTTGATGTGTTTCACTTCAATACTATTTACTCTGATATTGCATAACACAGTTTGAATATTTCATCTTTTTCATGATTTTTCAAGAAAAAAATTGCATTTGTGTGCATTTGTATACATCCTTGCATGCATATACATACACATATATACAAATATATACATAGAGACAAGCATATACATGTACATGTATGTGCATATATGTATGCATACATATGTATTCCTATATGAATGCACATATGTAGATAGATAGATAGATAGATAGATAGATAGACAGATAGATAGATGGGTGGGGGTGGGGCAGGGTGGATAGAATGATGGTCCTGAAATCAGGAAGACTCAAGAGCATTTTGAATTCAACTCTGGCCTCAGACATTTATTAGCTGTATGACTCCGGGCTAGTCACTTAACCCTGTTTGTCTCAGTTCCCCATTTGTAAAATGAGGTGGTAAATGAAATGACCAACCACTTCAGTACCTTTGCTTTGAAATCCCTAAATGGTATCCCAAAGAGTCAGATGCAATTGAAACTACTAAACAAAAGATAAAGGCTTTTGTGACACCCTGAATATATGCACATGGATACATATATACATATATTCAAGGTATCAAAAACTTCTCAGTGCAGTGTTTGCATATGTATACATGCATATGTACACATCCATACATACATGCACATATACATACATAGACATGTGTATACTTCACTGCATATTCTAAATAGAAATTAATTAAAAGGGTTGTATTACACTAGCATGGAAAATGAATCAGAGTAAGCCATTATATCTTTCAGATCTCTTTTATCTGTATTTATTCCCTCCTGACAGTTTAACATCAAGCTTTAAGGACTTTTCAAAGAATGTATATTTAACTGAAACAATGGGATGTAGACACTGATTGAGTCATAGCAAACAAAACACATGACAGTTTGAAGATAGATAGTATGCCTTGTACTTTATGGCATAGAGTACACAATTATATTGTCCTTCTGCTATCTGATCATTTTATAAAACTCAAAACTAGAACCTGTTTGTGAAAAAAACTCATGTGGTTTCTATGTAATGAAGAGTGGAAAGTGGCATCAATGTCCATTTGTCTATTAAACTGTTGTCTAATATTAGGCATAGCTTTTTTTTTTAATTCAAAATTTTTATGCAGAGATCTTTCTTTTCTTAAAAATGGAAAAAATAATTAAATAATTTATGGGAAGTTAATGTTTTGGTCCTTTCCTGAACATTGGAATTTTAAGCTTTATTGCAAAATTTGCATATACTCCTGTTTGGGGCAGTCATGGGAAGGCAAGAAATGAAAGTTTGCAGGTACCTCAATTCTTCTTTTCTTCTTCTTCTTCTTCTTCTTCTTCTTCTTCTTCTTCTTCTTCTTCTTCTTCTTCTTCTTCTTCTTCTTCTTCTTCTTCCTCTTCTTCTTCTTCTTCCTCTTCTTCTTGGAATTTATATAGCACTTTCCTCAGAATGAGTTTAGCTGTGTGTGCAAAATGATTTAGCTTATGTGTTATCAGAAACAATCTATTTGCATGTGAAATCACTCAGTGTCTGTGCTTAAATGAAAAGTCTCCATTTCTACATTTGAAGCTCTATCCATGCCTAATTTGTAAGTTTCTTTAAAATTGCAGACTTCTCCAACCTCTCTGCCACAATTTCTTCTAAAAGGCCAAATACTTCCCTATTTTGAGCCTGTATTATCAATCAAGTATTTATTGAACCTTTCCTACATACTCAAAACCAGCTGAGTGCTGCATTGCAATATATTTAGATTTCCTCTTTTGGCCCTCTTTTACCTTACAAATCAAAGTTCTCCCTTTTTCACCTGGCTTTAAAAAATGCCTCTACACTCCTATTGAGACCTCACTTCCAATAAATACATATAGCCATCATATTCTTCTCATTCCACCTCTCCGGAGAAAACTGGGAATGTTCCTCAGCTTTTTTATGTCCCATCTACACCTCCTGTCCAGGAACTATATATTTATGCAGCATCTGGAGTGTTTTTGGTGCTTAATATATCATTATTAATAACAATACTAATGCAAAAAAGGTGCATATAAAATTAGGTTAGCAATCTGGGTTACCTGTTTTAATAGTAGAACACCTAAAAGACAAAATATCTCTAAGAAATGTGCAAAGTGTGTATATCTATATCTATATCTATATCTATATCTATATCTATGTCTATGTCTATGTCTATGTCTATGTCTATGTCTATGTCTATGTCTATGTCTATGTCTGTCTATGTCTATGCCTATGCCTATGCCTATATCTATATCTATATCTATATCTATATCTATATCTATATCTATATCTATATCTATATCTATATCTATATCTATATCTATATCATCTATCTATATCTATACCTATATCTATATCTATAATTCTATTTGTTAAGGACAGTTGCTTTTACCTCATTTCTCCCTGATGCATGTTGATCCAATTTAACTCATCTTTATTGGCCTTTCTGATTATCTTCTCCTTTTTATGTTCATATTTTTAATCTTACCTATTGACATATTTATAATAACATTTCTTCTGGTTGTTATTTTAAAAATATAGCTCTTTCTTTGCTCTCTACAGTCATTCAAGGGCAAGAGGCTGGCACTTGAAAAAGTCATAGTGAATGTCCAATTGACAACTGGAAATCTCATTACATACACTCTTGGAATGCTCTCCAGGCTGTCAAATCTATTTGTCTCTCATTTCCAAAGTTGCTGGTACTCATGTCCTCCTCCAATAACATTAAATCCCTTTTCCATTCACCTGGCTCAGTCTTGTCTCACAACCTTCTTCAGAATAGCTGCAAGAAATACAGCCTTCTCAATGTTGCCAATATTGCCTCTAGCTTATATTGCCTCTACTTTATAATTTTTTGTACTTGTGTAGCACTTTTCTCATTGGGATTTCAAAGCCCTTCCCCAAAACACTACTTCATCACAGCAAATGACAATTCTATGAAAGAGACAGGTATCTGTTCCAAGAAACAAACAGAAACAGAAAATATTTAATCCAATATTCAAACAATGTTGGCATAAGTCTTCTTATTAATAATGATATATTAGAGAGGAATAATGCTTGAGGAGCCATACATTTATGTTATGCCTCCACAGGAATTGTAGATGAAATATAAATAAACAGAGGGATGGGCAAAGTTTTTCCAAGGGAGACAGTAAAAAAAAAATGAGATGGGGAATAAGTTTGTTTACCTTCAAGGGAAAGTAAGAAGTCTATATAGGAAAGAGGTTCTATTCTTTTCAGAACAGGGGTTTGGGGAAAGACCTTTGATTTGTAATTTAAAAAAGAAATGTTCCCAAGAAGGAATTTGTAGCTGTCATAGTATACCTCCATCATTGTTTTTAAGGACATAGCATCCTCTTAATAAATACTTCAATTTAGTTTGATTCAACAAATATCTCAATAGTTTCTGTTCTGTGAAAAGCACTCTTGTAGGTGGTAAGGAGACAAAGATAAAAATTAAGTATTCCCTGCCCTCAAAGAGTTTACATTCTACTGGAGGGGGATGCAATATGTACACAGATATATAAATCCAAGTAACATAAGAATGTAAAGGAGCAGCTATATGAGGTGGTGGAAAGAGAGCCAGAAAGACCGATGTTCAAGGCCAGACTCTAACATACTATCAGAATCAGCTTCATAAAGTCACTTATTTCAGTACTTCAAAAGGCTGTCTAAAATTATATTGTGGAATATATTCTGACGTATGTTCAGAAAGAAGAGTTCCTTACTGGAAGTTCCCTATAATAATAAAATCAAAGATTCCAAGATTCTGATTTAATACACATTCATACACAGACAGAAATACACACCCATATACACATATTTTTATAATTTTTATTTATATTGTGTTTGTATGTGTATATTTCATACACACAGAAATATATGTATGTATTAGTATATGCATATGAAATCATTTCAGGAAGAAAATCTATATTGGCCAATACCCTGAAAAGGAGGATGGAAGGGAAGAAGGAGAGATAAATCTCCAGGCTATGAAATTGGGACTCCTCTTGATAGTGTCATTTAAATTCCCATGGAAAATGAGAGAAAGATATGAAATGGAGGTAATAGAGAATGAAATTAAGTTAGAAATGAACAAAGAAGTTCTGCAAGCTTTACATGACATCATAAAAATTGTAACATTCTTTTTTTTTTGGGGGGGTCAACAATAACAACCAATATGCCACCATCTTAATGCATTCTACCCTAAAATATCCTTACCTAGTAAATTGGAGGAGTTCTTTCTCATGAGAATCTATTTGTTTTGGCAATAGTAGTCCATAGAATTTATTGGATATAATTTACCAAGTAATAATAATGGGATGGAGTTGGGGAAAGATTAGGATGACAAAATATATTTTGTTTGTTTTTTCTTAATATTCATTATGTAAGATATGTTCAAAGTGGGAAGAACATAATATTTGATAAGGAAAATGCTACAATATTCCATAAGTTATCAAGACCCAGATGTTGATTTATAGTTTAAACTTGGACCTTTCAGCACTAGGATATGAATGAATTACTAGAATGTGAAAACCTAGAATGCTGAAGATCTTAATGAGAGTTAAAAAAATCCTTTGGACTTATAGAGTGAATGTTAGAGTGCAACAGAGTAAAAGGCATGTGCCAATGATGTGTCAGTAAAAGATGGAGATACTGAGCACATTACCATGTTGAAAATATCCTAACGGATGTGGCAGAGAAGGCCCTTAGGTTAAATTATTTGAATTACGCAGAGGCACAGGAATTGGTGAATGAAGGACTATACTTGTCTGGGGATTTGAAGAATTAATTAAGCAAAGCTGTGTTAAAAAAAAAAAAAAGAATAAAAAGAAAGGCATGCAAGAACAATAAAGCATGGTGAGGAAGTTGCAGAGGCCTTTAAAGTGAACCTGGTGAATAGTTCATCTGCTATTACTCATCCCATTAAGGTAGACCCAGCAGGAAGGCTGACAATCCATTCTGATGAGGGAAACATTCTCTCACCAGGGGGGAAGTAAGGGAAAATAATGATCAAAGAAGGAGCAGAAGAATTACTCCAGGTGGGAAACATACAGTGTTTTGCTGCACTAATGAAAAAAAAATTCTTTATCTGGACTAGAATGGGTAAATGAAGAAAGGGAATGTTATTCTTTGAAGCTATGAGCACCATAGTATATTAATTCTTGATAAGAATGAGAATAAGTTATGAAGTCCAAGGCATACAGGAGATTATGGGGAACTCTTTCTATTCTTTAAATTCTTGCTGCTTCATTCTGTGGGTGACTTTTTTTTTGAAAAACCTTAGCCTGGGATTCCAATCTTCTGCCTCTACCAGTCCAAATATATTTGGAGGAACTTAACCTGTCATAACCATGCTAACTGGGAGCTTTGCAAATTCATATTATCCAACTTCAATTGGGCCCTAACTAAAGCAAGGCAATGGAAATGATAGGAGAGTGTTATCAAGAATCAAGTGCACACATAGAGGCTTAGCCTTGGCAAGGAGAAAGACTATGTATATATAAAAGTTTAGGATGAAGAAGAGATTAGTAGATGATCTCAAGCAGTTTTTATTTTTCTCTGCCCTAATGTCCACAGAAGCTACTTCAAACTTCTTCCTCAAACCTTTCTCCCCCATATCTTCCCCTGTCCTTGATTTTCAGCTGAAATTACTTCATCTTTTACTGAAAAAGAATGGTATTAAATGAGCTGCCTCTTCTGCCATTCTATATATCACAAAACACTTTAATATCACATTCCACAGTGTCCTCTCTTCCTCCCACAGTGATATGGAAGCGACTCACCTCCTTACCAAAAACAATACCTCTCCATGTTTACTTGGTATAATCCACTTCATTCTTCTGTGAAAGATTTCATCCTCATTCACTGTCTCTCCCTCAAGGCTTTAGTATCTTATATTAATTGTTTCCCTTCCTATTCCATTTGAAAATGCCCAAGTCTCTTCATGCAATTAACAAACAAGGAAACAAGTGAATGAATGAATGAATGAATGAATGAACCTTTGCTAGTTACTACCATCCCTTCAAGCTATCATCCAATATCTCTCTTCCCTTTCTCAGGTAAACTTTTTTCTTTTTCTTTTTCTTTTTTTTTTTTATTAATTTCTTCTTTTTCTTTTTTTAGTTTTCTACATTCACTTCCACAACATTTTGAGCTCCAAATTTTCTCCCGATCTCATCCTTTCCCCACCCCAAGATGGCACACATTCTGAATACCCTTTGCCCTATCCTATGAGAATAAGATTCCCTCATTCCCTCTCACCTTCCTCCCCTCCCCTTCACTGAAAAAACCTTTTTTTGTCTGTTTTATGTGAGATAATTTACCCCAGTCTACCTCTTCTTTTCTCCTTCTCCCAGTATATTCCTCTCTCACCCCTTATTGTTCAGATATCACCCCTTCATCTTCAACTCACCCTGTTGCATCTATCTATCTACATATAATTTTTCCCTCCAGCTACCCTAACACTGATGAAGGTCAAGGCTCATGAGTTATAAATATCATCTTTCCATGCAGGAAGGTAAACAGTTCAACCTTAATAAGTCCCTTATGATATCTCTTTCATGTTTACCTCTTCATGTTCCACTTGAGTCTTGTATTTGAAAGTCAAATTTTCTATTCAGCTCTGGTCTTTTCATTCAAGAATGTTTGAAAGCCCTTTATTTCACTGAATATCCATTTTTTTCCCCTGAAGAATTATACTCAGTTTTGCTGGGTAGGTGATTCTTGATTTTAATCCTATCTCCTTTGACCTCTGGAATATCATATTCCAAGCCCTCCAATCACTTAATGTAGAAGCTGCTAAATCTTGTGTTATCCTGATTGTGTTTCCACAATACTTGAATTGTTTCTTTCTGGCTGTTTGCAATATTTTCTCCTGGACCTGAGAACTCTGGAATTTGGCTACAATATTACTAGGAGTTTTCCTTTGGGAATCTCTTTCAGGAGGTGATTGGTGGATTCTTTCAATTTCTATTTTTCTGGTTCTAGAATATCAGGCTGGTTTGCCTTAAAAATTTCTTGAAAGGTGATGTCTAGGCTCTTCTTTTTGATCGTGACTTTCAGGTAGTCCAGTAATTTTTAAATTCTTTCTCCTGGATCTATTTTCCAGGTCAGTTGTTTTTCCACTGAGATATTTCACATTGTTTCCTATTCTTTTTCATTCTTTTGTTTTGTTTTACAGTCTTGATTTCTCATAAAGTCCCTAGCTTCCAATTGTCTATTCTACTTTTTAAGGAAGTGTTTTCTTCAGTGAGCTTTTGGACTTCCTTTTCCATTTGGCCAATTCTGCTTTTGAAGATATTCTTCTCCTTATTGGCTTTTTGCACCTCTTTTGCCATTTGAGTTATGCTATTTTTAAGGTGTTATTTCTTTCAGTATTTTTTGGGTCTCTTTTAGCAGGCTGTTGGCTTGTTTTTCATGATTTTCTTGCATCACTCTCATTTCTCTTCCCAGTTTTTCCTCTATTTCTCTTATATGTTTCTCAAAATTCTTTTTGAGCTCTTCCATGGCCTGGGACCAATTCATATTTTTCTTGGAGGCTTTGGATATATGTGCTTTGACTTTGTGGTCTTCTTCTGGTTGTATGCTTTGATCTTCTTTGTCACCAAAGAAAGATTCTATGGTCTCACACTTCTTGTGAGGTTTGCTCATGATCGAAGCCAATTATTTGAGTTATAAACTCTTTGGTAAGGTAGGGGTCTGCTTCCAGTGTGGAGAATGTACTGTCTCAAGCTTTGGGGGGTTTGTGCAACTGTTTAGAGAGATACGTCTGGGGACCTGTAAATTTTCAGTTCTTCTCAGGTGTTATGATAAGTGACGAGGTGTTTTTCCTTTTCTGGCCTGTGCTGTGGTCTATGAGTGACCACAAGCATATCTTTTCTTCCTTGGAAATGTGAGGAAAATTTCCTCTCTATCACCACTACAAGCTCCACCATGCCAGTCCTCCTCCTTGCCCCAGATCTGCCACCCAGAACTGTGACCCAGATCCAAGCATGGGCAAAGCAAGAGAATCCTGCACCAGCAGAGATCCCTGCAATCCCTCTCTGATTAGCCACTTCATTCCTGTTCAGTCTGTGGGTGAAAAGCCCTGGAAACAGTTGCCACCCTGGGGCCAGATGATGGGACTGAGGCTGGGACCAAGCTTCTCTCTAACCACAATTACAGACTTTTCTAACTGATATTCTAAATTGTCTTGGCATTCATGGGTTGAGAAGTCAGGAAACTTCCATAGCTATTTGTGATTCAGTCCTCTGAGAGCTGCTCCAGGTTCGCTGAGTCCTGTTTTGCCTATGTGTCCATGCCAAACTGTGTTCCTCTACCCATCCAGTGCAATATATCTTCCTGATCAACCATCCAGGTTGTTTTGGGCTGGAAATTTGCTTCACCATCTTTTTGTGGTTTCTGCTGCTTTAGAATTTGTTTAGAGCCATTTTTTACAGGTATTTGGAGGAGTTTGGGGGACAGCTCAAGCAAGTCACTGCTTTTTCTTTGCCATCTTGGCTCTGCCACCTTAGGTAAACTTGTTCAAACATCTTCCCATACTCGATGTCTCCTCTTCTCCTCTCTGGCTTCGTTTTTTTTAAAAAGACTTTCAAGATGAAATCTAAAAGGAATCTCAAACAAATTTAACAATGATCTGATTGTCAAGACCTATCTTTTTATCCCCTCAGTTCTAATCTTTTTTGTTTCCCCCTACCTGTATGTGTTCCCTAAGATTTGTTCCTTAACTTTCCTCTCTTGTCCCACTACATCCTCTCTCTAGGTAAACTAATCAGTTTGATTGGTAGACTGATTGAACTTATTCACCAAGCCTACCATCTGTAAGTATGTATGATGTTTTTTACTAAAATAATCTGAGGAGCTTCAAAGCAAGATGCATTTCAGTAATCCAATATGGAAGAGGCAAACCTGTTTGCAGATGGGAGAAATCTATCTGGGAATAACTGTCATTTTATGAGTTTTGAATGTTATTGGCTTCATCAGTTATTTAACCCACAAGGTTAACATATACAGGCAGTTAGTATAATGGGTGGTGCACTAGTCTTAGATTCAGGAGGATCTGAGTTAAACTCCAGCTTCAGATATTTGTTGCTTGTGTAACACTGAAAATAGTTACATAATATTAATCTGACTCAGTTTACTAATTTGCAAAATGTACTTAATACTATCATAGACCTCCCAGATATGTTATGAGGATCAAGTGAAGTGATATCTGTACTTTGCAAATCTTAAAGTCTTATGTTAAAATTATTATTGTTATTGCTATTATTATTATTATGTGAAAGTTTGGTGACACTGAAACTTTCATCTCTCTCTACAGGGTTCATATCCAAATTCAATTGAATCAAATTCTATTTAATTTATCAATACTGGTTTATTGTCCAGTAAACTTTCTCTGAGTATATTAAGTTGTGTGAAGAAAACTATGTTTCTCACTGCATAGATATTGGGTAGAAAATAATGAATACCACTTTACTTGCTGACTCTTCTATCAAAATGTAAAAAAAAAAAATCAAGACACTTCTTATTTGAACTCTTTATTATGTATCTCAAGAAGCACAGTCATTACTCCATTTATCACCAATGATTATTTTCTACATTCCTCAAATAAGTAGTGTACGGTTTAATTTTGGATTTTCACTGTAACATTAAAATATTGCATATTTTTTAGAATCAAATATATATGAAATTAGTCTGATAGCTAGGATAATAAGCAACTAACAGGAATATATGAGAACAAAATCTATTTCCTAATAGATAAGTGATGAAAGGAAATGAACAATTGCTAAAAGGAGAATTGTAAACTATTAACCACCCTATGAAAGAATGCACTAATATTTAGAGAAATGCAAATCAAAACTACTCCGAAGTTTTACCTCACATCTAACCAATAGGCAAATATGACAAAAGTCATATATTGGAGGGATTATAGAAAAAAGACCACAATGGCACATTGGTGATGGAGATTTTAATTAATACCATCATTTTAACATTAATAACAATAAATAAGAAGTGACTAAAATGTTGATTTCTCTTGACCAGAGATTCCACTAATAGAAATATACCCAAGCAGGTCATATGTGTTATTATGTAGTATATATATAGATACATATAGTGTATCTGTATAGTTGTATATATGTACATATATATATACACACATATATGCATACAAAAGCATTAATATAATTGCAGTAACAGTCTTTGTAGTAACAAAAAGCTGCAAATAAAATGCCAGTCATTTAGGGCACAGCTAGACAAAATATGGTACATGAATACAAACAATTGGATACAAAGATGAGAGGGGGAGGAGAAAAAGAGAGAGAGAGCACTTATAAAACATACTATGACATGTTTAATACAACCAGGCATTATGCTAAAGACTGAGGATACAAATATAACCAAGTAAGACAGGCCCTTCCCTTGAGGAGCTTGTTTCTAATAAATGAACAGAACACACAATGGAGTATTAAAAGGGGAGAGGGATGTGAATACAAGTAGAGCCATACTGTGAGGATCACAAGAAATGAGTATAGAGGATTGGATCCCACAAAGTAAACTAAACCTCACCTGTTAAAAAAAAAAGCTAAAAAAATTCTAGAGTTGGAATGCAAATTGCTGACATAATTGAAAGGAGGAACATAGCTAGAAAAAAATGAAAATATAGTATAATGTGGAAGCACAGAAATTGGCATTGAGGTCTAAACCCCAGCACATATTGCTGTGCTATAAGAAAGGATTATTACAATAAATAAGAAGAAGCATGGGAAGAAACCTATGAATTGATGCAAGATGAAGAAAGAAAACCAGGAAAACAACACATGCAATGTCTTAAAAAGTGTAAATGATAATCAAAACGCAATCAAAATAATTGAAATTTATTGCTATGAGTAATAATGATGGACTTGGCCATAATGAAGACTATATGAAATCATCTCCCTTTTTACAGAAGTGGAAGATTCTAGGTGTGGAACACTGTAGATAAAGTTAGACTTTTTTCAGTGTTGTGATTATTTTTATAGAGTGCTCTCTCTCTCTCTCTCTCTCTCTCTCTCTCTCTCTCTCTCTCTCTCTCTCTGTCACTATTGTTACAAGAAATGCCTTTCTGTGAGAGATAAGAGAGAGGGATGCATTAGAAAAATGTAGACTCTATAAAAGAAAAGGCTATTAATATTTTTTTAAATAAAATATTTCACACACTTGACTGGACATATGACAGTCTGTCATTCTTCCCTTTAGGCCTTGCAGTTAGCTCTCCTTTCACGCAGGGCATTCACTTTCTCTCAGGCCCTTGACATAATCTTGCCACTGTCAGTGTAAAACCTTCTTCTACTCTATCTGGAAGCTTCTTTCTGAATCTCTCTGCCTCATTGACTCTCTATCCCATTTCAAATGTCAACTGAATACATGTCTATTTTTCATCACCTGTACCTCTCAGATTCTCTTTGTGCCTCCTGCTCTGTATCTATATTACTGAGCCTTCAAGGCATTTAGGAGGTATAGTTTGTGTGAAAGATATTATGTAAAATAAATGAGTTTTAAGCAGTCAGTAGGGAAATCTCTAAGAACAAAATATCCTGTGGCCTTTCTTCATTATAGTATGTGAAATAAAACATATGTCCAGATAGAAACATGTCCTACATTCTATCCAATACTCTGAACATGAGGTGAAATTCAACATGTGTGATAGAAAGTAACAGAATTCTCACAAATTTCAAAGTAAAAAAAAAACTTTTTAATGGTATTTGTCATCAAATGTACATCTTGAATTGAGAAGTTATTTTTAAAGATTTGTTTCTAGATTAATTTTGCAAACAAACATGCAAATGTATGAAAGCTTATATTATTTTTGACAACACAGGAGAGGTATCAAGGATGTGTTTGGAAAAAAAAATATGGAGCTTTTTGCTAGAGAGCTAAAGTTGCCTAAAATAAAGACAAAACAGGGAGTGTTAAAAAAAAGTAAAGGCCAGTTTTTGAAAAGACTAAACATATCAATAAAATTTTAGCTACTTAATATGATGAGGGAGGAAAATAAAATTAAGAATATACAAAATGACTAACAACACAGAGAGAATAAAAAATTGCAAAAATATACACAAGTATATGCCAACAGAGACAGAGACAGAGAGAGAAAGAGACAGAGAGAGACAGAGAGAGGAAGATAAAGAGAGAGTTCTTCCATTCCACTATTCTCAGTTTCATGAGCTTGAAATACTATATGGTAGATATTGGTAATCAGGCAATCAGCTTAAGTGACTTGCCTAGGGTCACACAGCTAGTAAGTGTCTAAGGCTGGAGTGGAACTTGGGTCCTCCTGACTCTAGGTCTAGTACTCTGTCCACTGTGCCATCTAGATGTCCCATTGTCTTTTTTGAGAATATATTTGTTTACAGTATTTTAAGCTCACAAAATTAATACAGTTACTACAATAATGGGAGGAATATTAGAGTAGGAAAATATCTCTGTGATCTTAGACAAGTTACTTCTCTGTGCTTCAGTTTTCTAATCTATAAACATATTGGGTCAAAATATATTGCCATTTAAAAAAATAAAGTACTCTTTTTAAAAGTTAAATAAAATAAGATGTGTTTAGAATTCGCTTTCCTCACTCTCACCATGAAAACAAAAGAAAGCTATGCAATCCTGAGGAATTATTTATATTTTCAATTTTTTCATGATTCTCCATTAAACTAGTACATTAGTGAAAGTAGATTCCATATAGGATTTTTCACACATTCATGATATAACAGCTTTAAATGAGAAAAAAAAGGAAAGTTCTCCGCAAGTAATAAAAAATATTGCTTAATACCCAGCCTTCTTGAGATGACTCTCTGAATGTACTGCTAGGCCCCTTTTCAGACATAAACAAGATTTATTTACTGTAACTATATTAGATACCTTTCTACCTTTGCAATATCTGGCAGAACTTGCGCATTAGTGACATCCAAAGACATCTTTATAACACTATGAGTCACCAGAGGAGTTATATGAATAGTTAAGGTCCTTACAAAATCTGCAATGTCATTCTTTCTAAACTAACATTCAGACTGTAGTGTTAAAAGGAAGCAGCTACTGGTGAAGTCTGGTATTTCAGTTAATCAGTATTAGCTAATAGATGATAGGGGAGTCATAGAATTCTTAGACCAAATTTCAAAGATATGAGATCAGAGCAGGTTCAGACAAAGGTAAAATCCCAAGGTGATTAAAGTAACATAAATGGTAGTAATAGATTATTTGAAATCAAAAATTTTCTATGACATTCTAAAAACACTCACAACACTTAAAATAATTTTGGAGAGCTATAGCAACCACCCCGCCACCATCTTAATCCTTTCTCACAAAAATATTTCATCCTGGTCAATTAAAGGGTCTCCCATGTAATCTACCTCTTTTGTTTTGTTTTGACTCTAGAAGTTAATGTGTGCACTGCTTGGTCCTCTACTCATTCTGGGAAAAAATAATTGAAAATATGCCTGAAAATGTCATTAAATTGTGACTATTCTTTGACCACTAGTATCACTAGTAGGTTTATACACCAAAAAGATCAAAGAAAGAGGAAAAGGACCTGTATGTACAAAGTAAATATGATAATTCTTTTTGCTTTAGCAAAGAACTTGAAACAAAGGGTTGTCTGTCAAACGGCTGAACAAATTAAGCTTTTGGGGTAGTATGGGATCATAAAAGCTGAATAAAATGGACAGCTGCAGAGAAACCTGGAAAGTCATAAACGAAGTTATTAAAATATAGAAACTGGAGATTAATTGATATCATGAGAACATGATGAAGAAAATCAAATTTCCAAGATTTCAGAAGTCTGATCAATGAAACAATTAATCACAGCTACAGAAGACCGATGCAGAAGTATTCTACCCATCAACTGATACAGAGGAGACAGAATCAAGATACAGAATAAAACATATTTTTGGACATGAAAATACATAATTCTTCCCACCCTAATTTTTATGAATAGGGATAGGAACAAGACCTATCATTTCAGTGGCATAAAACATTTCCCAAAGATGAGGAAAATTCCTCCATCAACACAGGTTGGTACTAACCTTAATACTTATAGTTTGGGAAATTTGTCATAATAAAGGGAAACTGAGGGGAATAAAGTTCTGAGCAAATTTATTTCTTAGCAAAGCTAGCAATTGCCAATAAATGGGATCCAGAGCTACTCAGTAGCTAAGGATGCATTTGACAATCATGGCAGTTCTTTTATAGATATGCAAAGGAACCTAAAAATAGTGATATAAAGCTGGTGCCACAAAGATGTTTTGCACTTCTAATTGGTCAATGTTAACGTAGCTAACTACAAATTTCATCAGTCTATCACCAGGTGAACAAACATTATCTGGAAAGTCCTGTGGATGGCAACTTTAAAGGAAGAAAGCTAGCAGCTTCAAATAAATTAGAATATAACTTAGGACATGACAACTGGAAACACCTGAGGAGGAGAAATTAGCAAGTGAAGGGTGGCTTGTGTTACAAAATAGGAGATTGATAGCTGCAGGCTTAAGGATTTCAGAGGGAGTTCAAGTTCACATGTTAAGAGAATAACTACAGGGTGGAGACAAAATGGTGAAGTAAAGGCAGGGAATTGCCTGAGCTCTCACCCAAACCCCTCAAAAATAACTTCAAAAATAACACAAATTCTAGAGCAGCAGAACCCACATAAAGATGGAGTGAAACAAATATCAAGTGCAAGACAACTTGGAAAGTTGGCAGGAAATGTATGTTGCACCAGGCTGAGAAAGGAGTACAGTCCAGCTCAGGCCACACCAGCACAGACAGCACCTCTGCAACCACAGAGCAGACCTCAGGGTTGCTAGATCACTGGCAGCAGTGGTAGTTTCCAGACCTCTCAGCCCACAGACACCAAACATAACTTAAAAGGTCAACAAGAAAGGTCTATTGCACCAGGTTGAGAGTGGAGCTCAGTCCAGTGCAAGCTGTGCTAGCACAGCCCTGACCCCAACAAACTAGGGGTAGATCTTGGAAGTAATTAATCAGAAGTTGCAGCAGCTGCTTCAGGAGCTCTTTACCCATAAACAATAAGAGAATTGAACAACTGGTTAGAAGGAGATTACAAGGGTCTTTTTCTAAGCACTGGGGCAAGCATCTGTTGCTTTGCCCATACTTGGATCTGGGACACCATCCCAGTTGTCAGTACCAGGGCAAGGAGAAGCATTAGCACAGCTAAGCTTATGACCACAGTGGAGGGCAGAATTTCCTCACAGTTCCAAAGCAGAAAAGAGGGCTTGTGCTTCCTCACAGAGCACAGAACAGGACAGGAGAGTAGTAAACACTTCTCCTTAGATCATACCACTGTGGAAGAACTGAAAACTTACAGATCTCCTCAAGTATCTCTGAAAATAGCTACACAAAACCTCTGGAGATTGGGACAGTATGCCTCCACCCTGGAAAAAAACCCTACTTTAACAAACACTTAAAGGTAATTAATAGGCTGGGAAAATGAGTAAACAAAAGAAAAAAAGACTGACTATAGAAACTTATTTTGGTGACAAGTGAGATCAAACACACACTGAGTAGAATACAACAAAGTCAAAGATCCTACACCCAAAGTCTCCAAGAAAAAAAAAATGAATTGGTCACAGGCCATAGAAGAGCTCAAAAAGGATTTGGAAAATCAAGTAAGAGAGGTAGGGGGAAATTTTGGAAGAGAAATAAGAGTAATGCAAGAAAATCATAAAAAATGAGTAAACAGCTTGCTGAAGGAGATCCAGGGGAAAAATACAAAGATTGAAGAAAAAAACACCTTAAAAAACAGAGTAGGCCAAATGGCAAAAGAGGTACAAAAAGCCAATGAAGAGAAGAATGCATTAAAAAGCAGAATTTTCCAAATGGAAAAGGATGTCCAAAAGCTCACTGAAGAAAATAAAAACTTAAAAAATAAAATGTGGCAAATGGAAGCTAATGACTTTATGAAAAATTAAGAAACAATAAAATGAAACCAAAAGAATGAAAAAGTAGAAAACAATATGAACTATCTCATTAGGAAAAAAAAACTCACCAGGAAAAAGTAGATCCAATGAGAAAATTTTTAAAAACTATTGGACTACCTGAAAGCTACAATCAAAAAAAGAGCCCAGGTGTCATCTTTCAAGAAATAATAAGGGAAAATTTCCCAGACAATCTAGAATCAAAGGGTGAAATAAAAATTGAAAGAATCCCCTGATCATCTCCTGAAAGAGATACCAAAATGAAAATGCCAAAGAATATTGTAGCCAAATTCTAGAGTCCCCAGGTTGAGGAGAAAATATTGCAAGCAGCGAGAAATAAGCAATTCAAGCATTATGGAACCACAAACAGGATAACACAAGATTTAGGAGCTTCTGCCTTAAAGGATCAGAGGGCTTGGAATATGATATTTTAGAGGGCAAAAGAGCTAGAATTACAATCAAGAATCATGTTCCCAGCAAAACTGAATATAATCCTTCAGGGGAAGGAATGGATATTCACTGGGACAGAGGACTTTCATGCATTCTTGATGAAAAGAACAGGACTGAATAGAAAATTTGACTTACAAATACAAGATTGAAGGGAAGCATAAAAAGGTAAACATGAAAGAGAATTCATGAGGAACCTAATAAAGTTAAACTGTTTACATTCCTATATGGGAAGCTGATATTTGTAACTCATAAGACCTTTCTCATCATTAAGGTAGTTAGGAGTATATAGACAGAGGACAGAGGTGTGAGTTGAATATGAAGGGATGATATCTAAAAAAAACCAATTTAAGAGGTAAGAGAGGAATGTAATGGGAGAAAGAGAAAGGGAGAGGTAGAACGGGGTAAACTATCTAACATAAAAAAGGCAAGAAAAAGCTTTTAGAGTGGTAAGAAAGGGAGGGAGGTGAAGAAGAGTGAGGGAACCTTACTCTCATCAGAATTGACTCAAAAAGGGAATAACATACACACTCAATAGAGTATAGAAATCTATCTTACCCTACAGGAAAGCAAGGGAGGAAGAATATCAGAGAAGAGGGGTGACAGAAGGAAGGGCAGATTAGGGGAGGTGGTAATCAGAAGTTAAACACTTTTGTGGAGAGATGGGGTGAAATGAGAGAGAGAATAGAATAAATCAGGAAGGAACAGGATGGAGAGAAATACAGTTAGCAATAGTAAATGTGAAAAAAAAATTTAAAGCTAGTTTCTCCGATAAAAGCCTCATTTCTCAAGCATATAGAGGACTGTCAAATTTATAAAAATAAGAGGCATCCCCCAATTGAAAAATGATCAAAATACAAAGATATAATCAGTTTTCAGATGTAATCAAAACTATCTTTAGCCATATGAAAAAATACTTTCACTATTCATTGCAGAAATGCAAATTAAAACAATTTTGAAGCACTACCTCATACCTATTAGATTGGCTAATAAGATAGCAAAGGTAAATAAGAAATGTTACAGGGGATGTGGGAAAAATTAGACATTAATACACTATTGGTGAAATTGTGAATGGATTCAACAATTCTGGAGAGCAATTTGGAACTTTGCCCAAAGGCTATAAAACCATGCCTACTCTTTGACCTACCAATGGCACCACTGTGTCTGTATCCCAAAAGAGATAAAAAAAGGAAAGGGACATATATGTACAAAAATATTTACAGTAGCTCTTTTCTGGAGGCAAAGAATTAGAAATTGATGGGATGTCAATCAGTTAGTGAGTGGCTGAACAAATTGTGGTGTGTGATTATGGTGGAATACTATTTATAGTACAAGAAATAATGAGCAGGATGCTCTCAGAAATAACCTGGAAAAACTTACATGAGCTGATTCAAAGTAAAATGTACTGTGTACAAAGTAACAGCAATATTATAAGTTGATCAGCTGTCAATAATTTAGCTATTCTCAGCAATACAATGATCCATGATAACTCTGAAGGACTTCTGATGAAAAATGCTATCTTTCCCAAAAGTAAAAAATGATGGTGTCTGAATACAGATTAAAGCATTTTTTTTTACTTTATTATTCTTGAGCTATTTTTTTCCTATGTTTTCTTTCACAACATGACTGTTATGGAAAGGTTTTGCATGACCACACACATATAACCCATATGGAATTGCTTGCTTTTTCAATGGGGTGTGGGTGGGGAGGTAGGGACGAAGAAAGGGAGAGAATTTGGAACTCAAAGTCATAAAAATGAATGTTAAAAATTGTTTTTACTTGTAACAGTGGAAAGATAAAATACTAAATAAAGAAAAAAGAGAATAACTAGTAAATAGCAGCTAAATCATTAACACATAGTAAATTGATTAAAACTTAATTATTATCAGTTCCACAAGTTTACCTGGAATATTGAGACTTTAAACGACTTGCATAGGACCACACAGCCAGTATGTATCAGATTCAGCACTTGTTCTAAAGACAACTCTACCTGCCATGCCACAATTCCTTTTTAAATTATATAACAAATCCACCATTTTACTTTTCAGGCTGTTTTGCTTCTCTATGCATCCTTCAGAATTTTTCCTTAATCCTCTTTCTTATATGCATTATAATAATGATTTTTATGAAGTTATTTCCTTAAAATTTATTTTAAAAAGTTCTTTTTTATTTTTGGAAGCATCCTCCAAACCACCTCCCCCTATTGGAAAAAGGAAGTAAACCTTAAATCTTGTGATAAATAAGTAAATATGTTCTTCATTATACACCTATAGTATAAAAGCCATCTGATAAAAGGCTGGTGGCATGCTTCAACCTGAGTCATCTAATGTCATGATTAGGTACTATGTAGATTAGTGTTTGTTTGCCTTTCACTGTAAAGTGTTTTTATTTTTATTTTTAAGAGTATCCTGTCCTTCGTGTAAACTGATTTCTAGGTTCTATTTCCTTCATTCTGCATTAGCATATTCAAATCTTTCCAAGTTTCGCTGAATTCCTAATTTTTATTATTTCTGATGTCAAGGTAATCATGTTCAGAAACCACTGTGTACTCAGATATCTCTCAAACAATGGACATCCATTCTCCTTCCAATTATTTGATTTTATAAAAAGTTTTGTATATCTCTGTTTTTTATGTAGTTGGAATATATGCCTAATAATAAGCTTTATGGTTAAAATGCATATAAAATTTAGTAACTTAATTAGTATAGTTACAGTTTTTCAGAATGATTGGATTAATTCACAGTTCCAACAACAGCAAAACAAAAAAAGTTTCTTCCCAGAGCTCTTCTAGCATTTCCTATTTTTATCTTTCTGACTCTTTGTTAATCTGATGAGACTTCAGAGTATTTTTAATGTTCATTTTTCTTATTATTAATAATTTACATTATGCTTTCATGTGGTCTTCTATAGTTTATCCTTTTGAAAACTACTCATCCATATCCTTTGATCAGGTAACTACAGGAGAATATATTTTATTCTTCTGCATTTGTATTAATTCCCTCACTTTCCTGTATATGAGACTTTTTTACAGGTCTGAGAAGATTTTACCCCAAATTCCCTGATTCTTTCCTAATTATAGCTGCATTGATTATATTCATGATTTTTTTCAATTTTATGTGAACTAAATTGTTCATTTTATTTTCTATGATTACCTGCACCTTTTGTAAAGTTAATAATTATGCCTCTTGATATAATTCTTCAAAGTACGTTCTTCTATTCTCATCTTAAAAATTTGGAATGACTTTTTATATTAAATGCACAAGTTGAATTTATTGTAATCAATGTTTTATTTTTTTTTCATTTTCTATCTTATATTTTCCCCAGTTACACATAAAAACATATTTAACATTTATTTTTAAAACTTTGAGTTCAAAATTCTCTCCCTTCCTCCCTCCCCACACACCCCATTGAGAGGCAAACAATTTGGTATAATACATGTGTGGTCATGTAAAACACTTCCATAGTAGTCATATTGTGAAAGACTAACTATATTTCCCTATATCTTGTCCTGCCCCTGGTTAATTCTATTCTCTCCTTTCACCCTGTTCCTCCTCAAAAGTGTTTGCTTCTGATTACCCCCTTCCCCCATCTTCCCTACCTTCTACCACCCCTCTTCTCTGATACCCTTCCCCCCTTGCTTTCCTGTAGGATAAGACAGATTTCTATACCCAAATGAGTGTGTATGTTATCCCTCTTTAAGCCAATTCTGATGAGAGTTATGTTCACTCATTCCCTCTCACCTCCCCCTTCCCTTCCACTGTAAAAGCTTTTATTCACTTTTTTTATGTGAGATAGTTTATACCCTTCTACCTTTCCCTTTCTCCTTCTCACAGTACATTCCCCTCTCACCCCTGTATTTTATTTTTTAGATATCATTCCTTCATATTCAACTCACACTTGTGCCACCTGCCTATATATACTCCTTCTAGCTACCCTAATAATGAAAAAGGTCTTATGAATTACAAATAGAATTTTTTCATGTAGGAGTGTAAACACTTTACCTTTAATTACCTTTAATTTACTCTTGTGATTTCTCTTTCTTGTTTACTTTTTCATGTTTGTCTTTAGTTTTGTATTTGAAAGTCAAATTTTCTATTTAATTCTGATCTTTTCTCAAGAATGCATGAAAGTTCTCTGTCTCATTGAATGTCAATTCCCCCCCCCCCAAAGGATTACACTCGTTTTTGCTGGGTACATGCTTCTTGATTATAATTTTAGCTCTTTTGCCCTCTGGAATATCATATTCCAAGCCTTCTGATCCTTTAATGTAGAAGCTGCTAAATCTTATGTTATCCTGATTGCAGATCCATAATGCTTGAATTGTTTCTTTCTAGCTGCTTACAATATTTGCTCCTCAACCTGGGAACTCTAGAATTTGTCTATAATATTCTTTGGTATTTTCATTTTGGGATCTCTTTCAGGAGATGATCAGAGGATTCTTTCAATTTTCATTTTACCCTTTGGTTCTAAAATATCAAGGTAGTTTTCCTTGATAATTTCTTGAAAGATGATGTCTAGATTCTTTTTTCTTTTTATCATGGCTTTCAGGTAGTCCAATATCTTTTTTTTTTTGACAATTGGGGTTAAGTGACTAGTGACTTGCCCAGGGTCACACAGCTAGTAAGTGTCAAGTGTTTGGTCTGAGGCCAGATTTTAAATCAAGTTCTCCTGACTTCAGGGCCGGTGCTCTATCTATTGTGCACCTTGCTGCCCCTACTCCAATAATTTTTAAATTATTTATCCTGGATCTATTTCCAGGTCAGCTGTTTTTCCAATTAGATATTTCATATTGTCTTATATTTTTTCATTCTTTTGGTTTTGTTTATAATGTCTTGATTTCTCATAAAGTCACTAACTTACAATTGCTCCATTCTAATTTTTAAAGAAACATTTTCTTCAGTGAGTTTTTGGCCCTCTTTTTCCATTTGTCCATTTCTGCTTTTTAGGCATTCTTCTCCTCATTAGTTTTTTGTATCTCTTTTGGTGTTTGATCTTAGTCTATTTTTTGAGGTAGTATTTTCTTCAGTTTTTTTTTTTGGATCTCTTTTATCAAGCTGTTGATTCATTTTTCATGATTCTCTTGCATTATTCTCATTTCTCTTCCCAATTTTTCCTCTACTCCTCTTACTTGCTTTTCAAAATCCTTCTTGAGCTCTTCCATGGCCTGTGACCAATTTATATTTTTCTTGGAGGCTTTAGATTTAGGAGTTTTGAATTTATTGTTTTCTTCTGAGTGTATGTTTTGATTTTCATTGTCACCATATTAGCTTTCCATAGCCAGAAGGTTTTTTTCTGTTTTTTTTCCCTCATTTTTCCAGAGTATTAGACTTTTTAACTCTTTGCTAGAATAGGGGTCCGCTTCTAATATGGAGAGCAAACTGTCCAAAGCTTCAGGGGTTTTGCATAGCTGTTTTCAGAGATACTTCTGGTAACAGATAAGTGTTCAGTTCTTCCAAGGTGGTATGATCAAAGGAGACATGTTTACTTCTCCCCTGGCCTGTGCTCTGTACTGTGAGTGACCACAAGCACTCTTTTCTGTCCTGGAACTGTGAGGAGGGTCCCCTTTCCATTGCTGCCACAAGCTCTAATATGTTAGTGCTCCTTCTTACCCCAGGACTGCCACCCAGGACTATGACCCAGATCCAAATATTGGCAAAGCAATAGAGTCCTACCTCAATGCAAAGAGACTCCTATAATCTCTTTCTGGCCAGTTGTTCAATCCCCTTACCATATTTAGTTGAGAGCTCCCAAAGCATCCAATGCCTCTGCCACTGCTGCTCCTGATGGTAATTCAGTCACTCCAAAAACTTTCTCCTGGGCTTGGACTGGAGCTGTGCTGGTGCAGCCTGTGCTGGACTGAGCTTCTCCCTTACCCAAGTCCAACAAATCTTTGCTGCTGACCTTCTAAGTTGTCTTGGACTGGAAATTTGTTTCACTCTGTCTTTTTGTGGGTTATTCTGCTCTGGAATTTGTTTCTAGAAATTTTTTAAGGTATTTGGAGATTTTGGGGGGAGAGTTCCTGAATTTACTCAATAATCTTGACTTTGTGGTCAATATTTTAGCTTCTTAATCTAAATGAAATTTTTGGCAAATAATTTTGTGGCCTTCCTGAAAGTTGTCATTACTTCCTGTGTTGTTTTTCTTCTTCCCCCAATTCTGAGTTCCAGTGGTTGGTGGGAAAAGCCTAATATGCTATGCTTGCTATTTCTTTTCAACAAGAATAAGAAAACATCACAACAAAGGTAAACATGATGTTGAGTGAATTATTTCTTGCTTTTCCACTTTGATGGCCCAGAAAACCTCCAGTTATGGCACAGATCTCTCACATACTCCATGGCCAGGCTTAAATGATTTGGTATGATATTGGGAAGACTTCTTGTTCTCAAGTCAGAGGACCTGAGTTCATGCCAATGTGAGATTATTTCTACCTATGTGACCTTGAGTAATCGGGTAGGTCATCTAAACTTCTTGGGTCTCTATTTACTTATTGTACTACCTCAAGGTGGCTTTTTTCCCTTTCTTTCTTTGCCAAGAACTTAGCACAATATTTATCAGGTAGTATAGAATGTATGGAGTCTTCAAGGAGGAATAGCACCTCTGGTGTGAGGGCTTGCTGAGCCCTTTTCAGGGCTATTCATCCACTTTTGGTGTCTACCTGGCACTCACCTCTCATCTGTGGCTCCAAGAAGCTATAGAATGTTCAGTGATCATGTCCCAGTAAACATCTCAGCAGATGGATTAAATCAGGTAAAAAGTGACAGTTCTCAAACCATTCAGTGATTAGTAAGGTGAATACCCAAAGCATATGAAGACTTCCCCTGACAGAATGAGTGGAGGAGAACTATTTGTTCCCATGACCATGAAGGCAGCTGAAACAGGTGCTGGAGAGCACTTAGAGATTGCTCAGACATCAAAGATTCCAAGGTCATCCATCACATACTGGAAAATGACCCGTCACCTTGACTTTTGTATTGCCACTGGACTTCAATGACTCTGGAAGACAGAGTGAGGCTGATGACTTTGTGCAACTCTGCCTCACTTAAATCTAATTCATGCACGAGTCAAGACATCATTTTGTGATGTCATTAGTCCTCTTTGAAAATAAAGGATGAACATCAACAACAGCAGGTAATATTCCCTTAATAAATGCTTTTTGAGTGACTGACTCACTGACTATGTAAACTGAGAGGTTTGGACTACAGAGCCTCCCAAGTCCCATCCAGTTCTACATCTATGAACATGTGATCCAGTATCTTTACATGGTCACAGTTTCCTTATAAGCAAAATGCATTAAGAACTTTTGGAATTCTAGATGACTGGTTTTATTCAGTTTGGGAAATGTGCAAGCTTCCCATCATCTATTTGATTATCCTTCCGTCAAAAAAAAATTTTAGAAAAAAATGTTATTTTCATTCCAGTGCTGTATAAGATCCATTATTTTCAGTAAGTTAAACATATCTAAAGGCAATTCATATTTATGCTAACTAACAAATTATCATTTAGAACTACTGTATGTTAATTGATGCATTATTTTACCATGATGCATATTAATTAAAAGAAATATTTCCGGGACTTCCCAAAGTACTGACAACAAAAGCGATTACTTTTTTTTTTCAACAAGTATTTTCTATCACAGGTTCAAGGATGGTGATCTGTGATATCACTTAAGCCTTTGTAGCTTTTAAGAATTTTTTTTTAAGCTGCATAAAACATACCTAGTAACAAGCCTGCCTTCTATCAATGAAACAATTTCTGTGAAATGACTTCAGAGTATTAGGATATAGCAAAGTACAGCATGGAAGCATGTTAAGATATACTCAATAAAAGCATAACGACAGAGTAGCTACAAGTGAGAACAGAACATATTATCAAAAGGAAATGTCCTAAATAACATCTAACAGAATGATTATTATATTAGCTAAAGTTAAGTACGTATCTAACTTTTGATGATAGAAAATTCAGAGAGTTTTTTGTCAGAGCCTCGCTCAGCCTATGGCAACACAGATGATTTTCGTGTAGAATATTTTTATTTGCTTAATGAACTGAAGACCAAGTATATGGGAACCTGGTAGTTATTTTGTTATATTTTTAGGGAAAAAATGAGAATGCCCTTCTCTGTCATAACTGAACCACCTTATTACATTAAATATTTAAATAAATGAATGGACACAGAAATGCCAATAAAGTTTCATTGAGAGAAATAAGAAAATACTATTTCAGCTATCTTTTATGATTATCATCATGTAATACCTTTATTTATATGTCTGCCTGATCATCATTCATTCATGTATTCATTCATTTATTTTTGGGTTTGGCCCAGTGATCTTATTAGAATGGGAAATTCTTCATGTGAAAACCCCCTCCAGAATGGGCAATCATAAGTATCTTATATAGTCTTTGAGAGTTGACTGGGAGACACAGAGGTTAATTGGTTTTTCTATACAAACACAGAGCCAGTATGTGTCAGAAACCAGAATTTAAAACACTGCCTTTTAAATCATGACCTTTTCCAAATAATCACTCTGAAATGTACAGTTGACTAAAATCTCATTTTTGGTCAGTAAACTAATCCATGACATGAAACACCTTTTAGCTTTCAGACCTTTCTGATTCCCTTATTCTTCTATTAACTGAAGCTTTTTTTTTAAAAAAAAGTAAGTTACAATCATCTAGTTACCTGTGAGAATCACATGAGCCATAGCAAATTTCAAGTCTTGCACATAAGGAGAGAGAATTTATTTTATTTTATTTATATTTGTGGTGAGGAGAAGATATTTATAGAGCATTTCTTATGGTCATGCCTTCTTTCTAGATTTCCTAAGTACAGAGCCAAAGGCAGAATCACCATATTCAGTATGTGTTACCCCTACTTTTTCTTCTTGGTACTGTTTTGGCTAGGTCAATATAACTTGGCATCAAAAGCCTAAGGATGTGAGAATGTATACAAAGAATTAAGCTGGATTATTGTAAAACAACATTATAACTTGGTTCCATTCTTTTCAAGTATAGAATTATTCTTTTCATATTTTGTGAACAACTAAATATCAATGCACAAGAAGTCTGTGATTTTGTTTCAATGTAGCTAGTTCATAGAACAACATAGACCAAAATCTACCTATATTTTAGTATCTAGTCTTACATAGTTGTCTGAGGTTCAGAGAGTTTAATTATTGTGCCCATAGTTAGATAGCTAGTAAGCACCAAAGGTGGGCTTTGAACCCAAGTATTCTAGCTCCAGATACAACACTCTACCTGTGTATGATATCCTCATGAGAAGGATTGTGATTTCATCTTTGGAAGGAGTACCCATAATTACAAAAACATAGTTTCATAGAATTATTGAGTATTAACTAAGAGAAAGCCCCATGCCCTAAGGGAAATGTCAATTAAAATACAGTTGATAGGATGAAAGAATTAATGCTAAGGAAGTCAATGAATTTCCTTAGCTTCTTTTGAAACATTTCTATATTTTGATATTTTCCACATATATGGAATTTCTAATTAATTAAAATAGTTTTACATTATCCATTAAATCTATCACAAAAACAGCCATGCATACATGCACATATATATATGTATATACATGTGTGTATATATACACACATATTCACATACCCATGCATACATACACACACACACACACACACACACACACACACACACACACACACACATAAATGTGGAGAGAGAGAGAGAGAGAGACAGACAGACAGACAGATAGATATAGATGTATCAGTAATATTTGTCTCATTTGAAATATTCTTAGGCCTTCTTAGATTGTACTCCTGTGCTTATTTTATGTTTTCTTGAAAATGTTTTTATTCTTCTTTTTCTCTTTCATTTCAATTTATCTCAGTTTTCTCTGTATAATTAAAAATAAGACCTGGGTATATCAACCTTTTGACCACTATTTCAAGAAGTTTCCAGAAGATATGGTTGTTGATATTGTTATCCATGCATCTATATGGTAGTTACCTCCAAAGAACACTAAATAGTCATAGACTTTGGGATATTCTCACAACACTCAGCCAAAAAAGATTCATGGAAAACTTATCAGTACACCAACCTGTATGTGGATTCACATTGCAACCTCACAAAACCTCAGCCAGATTTTCAGAAAGTCCTGAGGCTGTATTGTAATATGCCCATGTCAGGAGAAGGAGAAGGAGAAGGAGAAGGAGAAGGAGGAGGAGGAGGAGGAGGAGAAGGAGGAGAAGGAGAAGCAGAAGCAGAAGCAGAAGAAGAAGAAGAAGAAGAAGAAGAAGAAGAAGAAGAAGAAGAAGAAGAAGAAGAAGAAGAAGAAGAAGAAAAAGGAGGAGGAGGAGGAGGAGAAGAAGAAGGAGAAGGAGAAAAAGGAGGAGGAGAAAAAGGAGGAGGAGGGGGAGGGGAAAGATGAGGGAGAGGGGAATGGGAGGGGGAGAGGGAAGAGGAAGAGGAGGAGGAGGAGGAAAATTGAGAAATATAGGAAGGAGAAGCAAAATTTAGAATAAGAATGTTTTGGAAGCAAAGGGGATAGAAATTCCTTGCCAGCTAAGCCTATCTCCCAGAGCTTCACTTTAAATTGGCATTCTACAAAAGGACAAATTCTAGCCAGTGTTTTTTCTAGTTAAAGAATTTGAAAAAAGCTCAAATGCTGGCTCTCCTAATATGTGACCTTTGACAGGCCACTAAAGTTTCCTGTACCTTGGGATCTTCATGTATAATATAAGAATAGTATACCTATAATACAATGGCATCTACCTCACAGTATTGGTTTAGGTCAGTGGTGGGGAACCTGCAACCTCGAGGCCATATGTGACCCCCCTTCTAGATCCTCAAATGTGGCCCCTTGGCTGAATCCAAACTTCACAGAACAAATCCCATTAAAAAAAGGATTTGTTCTGTAAAACTTGAACTCAGTCAAAATGCCATATCTGAGGACCTAGAAGGCCACACATGGCCTGGGGGCTGCAGGTTCCCCACTCCTGGTGTAAGGGATCAAAATCAAATGAGATAACCAATGTTAAGACTGTCTAATAAGGTGATTGTAGGGCATTTTGCTTACCAAAGATAACTATACAAATGATAGCAACTAATCCCTCCTCTTATGGTTATCATTATTTATGGTGGTCCCATGACTCCAAAAAGACTGTAAATATCTTTATGCTTCTACTTTTAATGCCCACCTCTGGCTTGTATTATTATAGCAAATGACTTTTGTCTTTGGAAACAGCTTTGGCTGTCTTTCCCATACTCTGGCTGTGGAAATTCTGTAACTCATCCTTTAGATGCTGCAGCTGTGCCTTTCAACAGTGGAAGCAGAGCTCATTTTTGTTCTGTTGATATCTCCCCCACTTCATCTGGTTTCATATAAAATAATTTCTACTCTGTTGTTTTCCAGGATCCAGAATTTTATATTTTCATTCCCCAGTCACAATTACCATTAAACCAGCTCAGTCAGTCAGATTGTTTTCCTCTATCACTTTTATGGATGTTGCTCAATGAAACTTGATTTTTCTTTCTTATTTTTATCTTGCTATTTGTTTGTCAATTTTAATTACCACTTCTACTCTTCAGATGTGTCACAGTGAATATGAAATTTTAGCTATTAAGATAATTTAAAACAAGTTGATCCTCCCATCCCCCTTATTTTATTATTTATGTTTGTTTGTATTATATGTCAAAGAGAAGCAGATAATGAGCAGTTTATGATTTAATTACTCCCCCTAAATTTAAAGGTCATCTAGTTTGTTAGCTCTTATTAAAGAATATTTTAATTCAATTAAACATGATTGAATATACAGAGAACTAAGTCAATTTTGTGAGACTACAAGTCATTCCCCAATTCATAAATGGTCAAAGGATATGAAGAGGCAGTTTTCAGATAAAGAAATTAAAGCTGTCAATAGTCATATGAAAAAATGTTCTCAATAATTCTTGACTAGAGAAATGCAAATCAAAACAACTCTGAGGTACCACATCACAATGATCAGATTGACTAAAATGACAGAATAAGAAAATGACTAATGTTGGAGAACCTGTGGGAAAATTGGAACACTAACGCATTGTTGGCCGAGCTATGAACTGATCCAACCATTTTGAAGAGCAATTTGGAACTATGCCCGAGGGCTATAAAGATATGAATACCCTTTGAACCAGTAATACCACTTCTGGGGCTGCATCCCAAAGAGATCATAAAAATGGGAAAAGGACCCACAAGTACAAAAATATTTATAGCAACTTTTTCTGCAGTGGCAAAGAATTGGAAATTGAGGGGATGTCCATCAATTGGGGAATGGTTCAAGAAGTTGTGGTATATGAATGGAATAGAATACTATTGTGCTATAAGAAATGATGAGCAGGTGGACTTCTGAAAAATCTGAAAAGACTTGCATGGACTGATGCTGAATGAAAAGAGCAGAACTAAGAGAATGTTGTACACATAACAGCCATGTTGTGTAATGACTAACTTTGATAGACTTAGCTTTTCTCAGCAATGCAAGGATCTAAGAAATTTCCAAAAGTTAACACTGGAAAATGCTATCCACATCCAGAGAAAGAAGTATGGAGTTTGATTGCAAATCAAAATATATATTATTTGCTCTTTTATTTTCTTCTGTTTTTTTTTTTTTTTTGTGTGTGTATGTGTGTCTTCTTTCTTGTGGTTCCTCCCATTGGTTCTAATTCTTCTTTACAACATGACTAATGTGAAAATATGTTTAATGGGAATATATGTGTGCGCATACATATATCTCCTATATCAGATTGCATACTGCCTTGGGGAGTGAGATGGGGAGGAAGGGAGATAAAATTAAGACTTAAAAGCTTATGGAAGTGAATGTTGAAAAACAAAAATAAATTAATTAAGAAAAAAAAATAGCTGGGACTGTGACATGATCAAGACATCACTGGATTTGAAGTTTTAAGACTGGGTTCTGTCACCTACTGTGTTTGTGATATTAGTATAGTAGTCACTTCCCTACTTTGAGCTTCAGTCTCCGTTTCAGAAAAATGGAAATAAAAACATCTGTTTTAGCTTCCTCACAAGATTCTTACCAGGATAAAACAATTGGCAACACGAATCGTAAATATGAGCTGATTTATTTAATTCAACAAACCTTTTTAAGTACCTGATAAGTAACTGCAATATGCCATATGATGATCTGGTAAAGGAAATCAGAATGTTTAATTTAGCAAAGAGTCAAGCAGATTGTGATAGCTGTGTTCAAAAATTAGAAGGCTAAGATGACATAGCCCTAGGCAGATAGGCTGCACAGTAGATACAGCTTCAGGCATGTAGTCTGCAAGACTCATTTTTCTGACTTTAAATCTGCCCTTAGGCACTTACTAGCTGTGTGACCCTCGTCAAGTCACTTAATGAACCAAGAAGAACCAAGACTATGGGTGAGTTACAAGCATGCAAACATTCACACAGGGCCTTAACATCAGAAAAAACTTTCTAAACAATTATAGATTTTTAAAATGTGAATGGCTTGAGAGACCGTGGATACCCCTTACTGGCACCTCTTCAAACAGGCCGGATTTCCATTTGTCAGAGTTTTTATAGTGAATGTTTTTGTTCATTTGTTTGTGTTTTTCTGGATGTGGTTTGTACTAGTTGGTCATTGAACCAAAAAAATATTTATCTTATTCTGTGATTGTATGCATAAGCCTCTGGACATTAGGGATAAAATGATCAAATAGAAATTAACCTCCTCCCTCAAGAAACTTAGATTCTACTGGGAGATGAGAGAGGTGAAGTACATGTTCCCAGATAAGTTAATGTAATTTCAGGAGTTTAGCATAGTGACAAGAGCACTTAACAAAGTGTCTGACACATAATAGGTGACAGATCAGTGAACTGACAAGAGACATTATTAAAGGGCTTACATAGAAGAGGACCCCTCCTAATATCATTTTTGTCTCAGGACTTTTGTCAAGTCATCATGGTAAAGTACAAGATTGCAGATTAGCAGCCTGAAAGGACTTTTGAGGTGCTGATGCCAGTTTCACCGGCCTGACTTTGTTTTCAGATCTTAAGGATAGTTGAAGGTGAATAAAAGTGAGCTAAAAAGGTTTCTTTTACCCTATAGCAACTTCTCTTTTCCAAGATATTGATTAGTGAAGTGACATATCTTTAGGAAATGGGACATATCTTGGTGTGATTTAGGAATTCCACATTCCCAAATGAAAATTTGGGAGTAGCATAACTGGGAGCCATGGCAGAAAGCAGAGTAGAATCAGGAGCAGAGGTGAGTGAGAGGCAAGAATCATAATAAGACTAGAAATATTAGAATGGGAGACTGAAGTAAGATGAATTCCTACAATATTGAAAAGTGACTCCCAGACCAGAATAATGTTGCATATTCTGTTAATATCACTAATCTTGGATGCATCTGTCAATCCCACCACTTCTTAGGAGTTAGGGAGGAATGATGAAGCTTAAAGTTTAAAGCCTGTGATTTTGTGAATAAGAATTAATTCTGACCTTTAGTAATGCTTCTGTCTTATGATGATTGCATTATTTATAT
The DNA here is from genome assembly GCF_003287225.1 of Phascolarctos cinereus. Classification (NCBI taxonomy): domain Eukaryota; kingdom Metazoa; phylum Chordata; class Mammalia; order Diprotodontia; family Phascolarctidae; genus Phascolarctos; species Phascolarctos cinereus. The sequence continues at coordinate 172,991,564 of NW_027555958.1, forward strand.
TAAACATTTATTCCAAATACATATAGAGGCTTGAGTAATTAGGGAAAATGAGGCTAAGGGGAAGAGATATCCTAGGGAGTGGTGGTATCTGAGTCAAAAATATGACTGTATGAATGAATATATAAATAATATAAATACATTGTATAAATTAATAAAAAGTCTAAACTCTGTAAATATAATTGTATTTATGGTCTAAAAAGTAAATAAACCCTTAACTGTTGAAACAATGGTGCTTCCCACAAACTTGCAGAACTAATCAGAAAGAGGCAGAAGCAGTTTTGCAGGGCGGAGACAAGATAGAGGACAGAAGCTAGGAAGCTGCCTAATCTCTCCGCAGTTTTCCTTGGAAACAACATTAAATCAAGTCTCTAAACTGATTCTGGAGTGACAGAATGTACAAAAAGATAGAATGAATATTTTTTCCAGCTTAAGATAACTAAGAAAGACTTCAGGAAAGGTCTGTCTTACCAGAGCAGATGTTGTGTGGGCAAACATTCGGGAGGATCATAGCACCAGCACAGATCAGCAACTGAGGCCCCTTGGAACTGGATCAACAGGCTAGTGACATAGCAAGTCAGCTGTGAGGAATCCAGCCCCAGCACAGAGGCTAAATTGCCGGCCCCAGAAACCAGGCAACGACACATTCAACTAGGTCAGGCCACCCCAGCACAGTGAGCAAGCCACTAGCACCTGCGGCCCCAGCACACAAAGCCAGTGACCAGGCCCCTGGTCCCCAGCACAAGAAGCTTGGGACAGTGTCCCTGTGCCCCGGGGGAAGAACTCAATTTTAAAAGCCACAGAATAGGCAAAAATGACCAAGAAGCAAAAGAGAACCTTGACCATAGAAAGTTGTTATGGTGACAGGGAAGAGCAAAACACAAACTCAGAAAAGGACAACAATGTCAAAATGCCTATGTGGGAAACCTCAAAGGGGAACATGAGTTGGTCTCAAGATGAAAAAATCTTCCTAGAAGAACTCAAGAAGGATTTGAAAGTCAAATAAGAGAGATAGAAGAAAAATTAGGCAAAGAAATGAGAGGAATGCAAGAGAGAGTCAACAGCTTGGAAAAGGAAGGACCAAAACTGACTGAAAAAACCAATTACTTAAAAATACAATTGCCCAAATGGGAAAAAATCCCAATGCAGAAAACAACTCCTTAAAAGGAGAATTGGCCAAATGGAAAAAGAGGTACAAAAGCTAACTAAAATAAATAGTTCCTTAAAATTTAATTGAGAAAGTGGAAACTAATGACTCTATGACACATCAAAAATCAGTCAAACAAAATCAAAAGAATGAAAAAAAAACAGAAGAAAATGTAAAATACTCCACTGGAAAAACAACTGACCTGGAAAATAGATCCAGAAGAGAGAATTATTGGACTACCAGGGGCAACTAAGTGGTACAGTGCATAGAGCACCCACTCTGAAGTCAGGAGGACCTGAGTTCATATTTGGCCTCAGATGAAACTCTTGACACTTACTTGCTATGTAACCCCGGGAAAGTCACTTAACCCCAATTGCCTTAAAAGAAAAAGAATCATTGGAGGCCATAGCCAAAAACAGAACTTGGACAGCATCTTCCAGAAATTATCAAAGGAAACTTCCCTGATATGCTAGAAAGAGGGTAAAATAGTCATTGAGAGTCCACTGATCACCTCCTGAAAGATCCCAAAATGAAAACTCCAAGGAATGTTGTACCCAAATTCCAAAATTATCAAGTCAAGAAGAAAATATTGTAAGCAGTCATATAGAAACAATTTAAATATTGTGGGACCACAGTCAGGATTATACAGGACTTAGCAGCTTCTACATTAAAGCATACGAGGGCTTTGAATATGGTATTCTGGAAGGCAAAAGAGCTTAGATTACAACTAAAAATCAAATACCCAGAAAAATTGAGCATAATCTTCCAGGTAAAAAGATGGATATCCAATGAAATGGGTGTTTTTAAATAATTCCTGATGAAAAGACCAGACCTGAACAGAAAATTTCATCTTCAAATACAAGATTCAAGAGAAGCATAAAAAGGTGAACAGGAAAGAGAAAAAAATTCAACATGTCATTTAAGAAGATTAAAGTATTTACATCCCTACACAGGAATATGATATATGTAACCCTTAAGAACTGAATTTTTATTAGAGTAGTTAGAAGAAGTATACATAGACAGAAGACATGGTTATCAGTTGACTTTGATGTGATGATATAAAATTAAGGAGCAGAAAAAAAAGGATTATACTGGGAAAAGAGAAAAAGGGATTCAAAATAGGGCAAATTATATCTCATGAAGAGGCACAAAAGACCTATTACAATAGTGGGAAAGAAGGGAGAGAGGTGAGCATTGCTTGAACCTTACTGTCATCAGATTTGGCTCAAAGAGGGAATTACATACCCAATCATTTGGGAATAGAAATTTATCTTACCTTACATTGAAGTAGGAAAAGAAAGGGGAAAGGAAAGGGCAGGGGGCTGATGTAATTGAGGGCAGATTAAGGGAGGTGGTAGTCAGAAGCAAAAGAAAAAAACTGGTGAGGAGGGACAGAGTGAAAGGAGAGAGAAAAGTGTAAACAGAGAAGGAAATAAGATGGAAGGAAATACAGCTAGTAACCATAACTGTGAATGGGATGAATTTTCCCCAAAACTAGAAGTAGATAGTAGAATTGATTTAAAATCATAATCCTACAATACCTTATTTACAGGAAACAAATTTGAAGCAGAAAGACAGACACAGAGTAAAGGTAAAAGGCCAGAACAGAATATATTATGCTTCAGGTGAAGTTAAAAAAAAATACAGGCATAGCAATCCTGATCTCAAACAAAGCAAAAGCAAAAATAAAGCTAATTAAAAAAGATAAGGAAGGAAACTGCATGTTGCTATGAGGTACCATAAAAAATGAAGTAATATCAATATTAAACATATATGCATGAAGTGGTACAGTATCCACATTCTTACAGTAGTTCAGTGAGTTGCAGGAAGAAATAGACAGCAAAACTATACTACTGATGGACCACAACCACCCCCTCTAAGAATTATATAAAGTTAACCACAAAATAAACAAGAAAGAAGTTAAGAAGGTGAATGAAATTTTAGAAAAGTTAGGTATGGTAGACCTCTGGAGAAAATTGAATGGGATAGAAAGGAATATACCTTTTTCTGGTACATGACAGCTACACAAAAATGACCATGTATTAGGGCATAAATACATCACAATCCAATGCAGAAAAGCAAACATATTAAATGCATCCCTTTCAGATCATTTTGCAATAAAAATTGCATGTAACAAAGGGCCATTTAAAAATAAACTACAAGTTAATTGGAAAGTAAATAATCTAATCCTAAAGAATGAGTGGGTCAACAACAAATCACAGAAAAAATTAATTTCATTAAAGAGAACCACAAGAATGAGACAGCATACCAAAACTTATGTAATGAAGCCAAAGCAATTCTTAGGGGAAATTTTATGTTTGTAAATGCTTACATGAATAGGGAAAGAAGAGATAAATTAATTGAATATGCAACTAAAAGAAGCAAGAAAAAGAACAAATTAATCCCCAATTGAATACCAAATTAGAAATTCTCAAAAGAGGGAATAATAAAACTGAAAGTAAGAAAACTATGAAACAGTAAAAAAAAATACTCAGAGCTGGTTTTATTTCAAAAAAATTATAATAGTTAAAATTTTGGTTAATTTGATTAAAAAGAAGAAAGAAGAACACCAAATTACCAGTATAAAAAATGAAAAAGGATGAATTCACCACCAATAAAGAAGAAACTAAAGCGATAATTAAAAGCTATTTTGGCCAACATTGTGCCAATAAATCTGACAATCTTAATGAAATTGATGAATATTTACAAAAAGATAAGTTGCCCAGAATAATGGAAGAGGAAATAAAATACTTAAATAACCCTATTTTGGAGAAAGAAATTGAACAAGCCATCAATGAACTCAGATGAATTTACAAATGAATTCTACCAAACATGTAAAGAACAATGAATTCCAATACTTGGTAAACTATTTGGAAAAATAGGCAAAGAAGGAGTCCTACTATTTTTTTTTTTAATGACACAAGTATGTTGCTGAAACCTAAAGCAGAAAGAGCCAAAACAGAGGAAGAATATTCATGCAAAAATTTTAAATAAAATATTAGCAAGGAGATTCCAGCAATTTATCATAAGGATAACACATGATGACCAGATGGGATTTGCACCAGGAATGCATGGCTAGTTCAACATTAGGAAAACTATTATCATAATTGACCATTTCAATCATAAAACTAAAAAGAAACTATATGATTGTCTCAATAGATGCAGAAAAAGTTTTTGAGAAAATAAAGCACCCATTGCTATTAAAAACACTAGAGAACACAGGATTGTTCATGGGCAGGCTGAGCTAATATAATAAAAATGAGAATCAATTCTACATAAATTACTCACTCAGTGTTATACCAAGGAAATTACCAATATATATGTACATGCATACATACACACATACATATATATATAAAAGAATACAAGTCAATCCCCAATTGAAAAATGGACAAAGAATATGCATAGGTAGTTTTCAGATGAAGAAATTAAAGCTATCAATAGTCATATGAAATAAAACTCTAAATCACTATTCATTAGAGAAATGCAAATTAAAAGAATTCCGAGGTAACACTTTACACCTATCAAATTGGATAATATGACAAACAAATGGCAATGATAAACATTGGAGAACATGTGGGAAAATTGGAACACTAATGAAGTGTTGGTAGAGTTGTGAACTGATCCAACCATTCTGGAAAGCAATTTGGAACCACGCCCAAAGGGCTATAAAACTGTCCATACCTTTGGTGTAGCACTACCACTATTAGGTCCATATCCCAAAGAGATAATAAGGGCAAAAGAAGTTACATATACAAAAAAAAAATATTTATAGCAGCACTTTTTGTGTGTCAAATAATTGGAAATTGAGGGGATATCCATCAGTTGAGGCATAATTGAACAAGTTGTGGCATATAAATGTAATTGAATACTACTGTATATAAGAAATGATGAACAGGCAGTTTTTAGAAAAACTTGGAAATATTTACATGAACTGATGCTCTGTGAAATGTTGAAAACCAGGAAAACATTTACATAGTAACAGCATCACTGTGTAATAATCAACTTTGATAGAATTGGCTCTTCTCAGCAATACAATGATCTAAGACAATTAAAAAAAATAAAGCTAATGATGGAAAATGCTGTCCACATCCTGAGAAAGATCTATGGAGTATGAACACAGATGTGCATGGTTTGCGCTTTTTTTTTCTTTCTCATGGTTTTTCCGTTTTATTCTGATTCTTCTTTCACAGTGTGACTAATGTGGAAATATGTTTAATATTATTGTACATATATAGCCCATATTAGATTGCTTGCCATCTCGGGAAGGGAGTAGGGGAGGAAGGGATGAAATATTTGAACCTCAAAATCTTATAAAATGAAATTTGAAAACTTAAAAAATAAATTTCTATGACAATCAGTGAGATCCTGGTCCTTACCTTCCAGATGCTCTCTACTCTTCCCTACTATCTACAGCAGGAGGAGATGAGTATTTTATTGTGAGTATCTGGTAAATCAGTCAGTGAATAAGCATTTATTAAGCCCCTTATGTGTCAAGCACTATTATATATTTTAGAGATACAAAAAAAAAGAATAAAAGATAGTTCCTGTTCTCAAGATGGTCACCATGTAAAGGTGTAGACAACATGAAAATAACTATGTAGAAATACAATATACATATGATAAATTAGAGGTAATGAGTAGAGAGAAGACACTACTATTAAAGGGTATCAAATAAAACTCCTTATAAATTGTGAGGTTTTAACTGGGACTTGAAGGGTGTAGGAGGTGGAGATAAGAAGGAAAAGAATTCCAGCCATAGGCAATAATCAGGCAAAATGAATAGGATAAAAATTCAGATTGCCTTCTGTGAAGAAAAGTAACATTCTTTTTTATTATTAATTTATTTTAATTTATCAATAATCACTTCCATATGATTTTCAGTTAAAATTTTTCTCCCCTTCCTCCCCACCACCCTCCCCAAGGTGGTGCACAATCTGATATAGGCTATACATATACATTCCTATTAAACATATTTTCACATTGGTGATGTTGTAAGTAAGAATTAGAACTAATAGGAGGAACCATCAGAAAGAGGAAACAAAACTCAACAGAAGAGAAAAAAAAGATAGAGATTCAACTTCCATACTTCTTTCTTTGGATGTGGATAGCATTTTCCATCATGAGACCTCTGGAGATGTGTTAGATCCTTGTAATGCTGAGAAAGGTTAAGTCTATCAATATTCATCACAGCACAATATGGCTGTTATTGTGTACAAAGTTCTCTTGGTTCTGCTCACTTCACTCAGCATCAGACCATACAAGTCTTTCCAGGTTTTTCTGAAGTCAGCCTGTTCATCATTTCTTATAGCACAATAGTATTCCATTACATTCATATACCACAACTTGCTCATCCATTCCCCGATTGATGGGCATCCTCTCAATTTCCCATTCTTTGCCACAATAAAAAGAGGTGCTATGAATATTTTTGTACCTGTGGGTCCTTTTCCCATTTGTATGGTTTCTTTGGGATACAGACCTAGTAGTACTAATGCTAGATGAAAGGGTATGCACAGTTTTATAGCCCTTTCAGCATAGTTCCAAATTGTTCTCCAAAGTGTTCCAATTTTCCCGCATCTTCTCCAACATTTATCATTTTCCTGTTTTGTCATGTTGGCCAATCTGATAGATGTGATGTGGTATCTCAGAGTTGTTTTGATTTGCATTTCTCTGATCAATAATGATTTAGAGCATTTTTTCATATGGCCATAGATGGCTTTCATTTCTTCATCTGAGAACTGTCTGTTCATATCCTTTGACCATTTATCAGTTGGGGAATGGCTTGTATTCTTATAAATTTGTCGTAATTCTCTATATACTTTAGAAATGAGGCCCTTATCAGAGAGAATGGTTGTAAAAATTCTTTCCCAATTTTCTACCTTCTTTCTAATCTTAGTTACATTGGCTTTGTGCAAAAACTTTTCAATTAAAAGTAATCAAAATTATTTTGCTTTTCATAATATTCTCTATCTCCTCTTTGGTCATGAATTATTCTATTCTCCATAGAACTGATAAATAAACTACTCCTTGTTCTCCCACTTTACTTATAGTATCAGCCTTTATATCTAAGTCATGAACCCATTTTGACTTTATTTTGGTATATGGTGTGAGATTTGGGTCTATGCCTAGTTTCTGCCATACTCTTTTCCAGTTTTCCCAGCAGTTTTTTTCAAAGAGTGGGTTCTTATCCCAGAAGCTGGGGTCTTTGGGTTTATCAAATAATAGATTACTATAGTCATTGACTACTGTGTCTTGCATATTTAACCTATTCCACTGATCCACCTCCCTATTTCTTAGCCAGTACCAAGCAGTTTTGATGATTGCTGCTTTATAATACAATTTAAGATCTGGAATTGCTAGGCCACCTTCCCCTGCATTTCTTTTCATTAGTTCCTTTGATATTCTGGACCTTTTGTTCTTCCAAATGAATCTTGTTATTATTTTTTCTAACTCTATAAAATAATTTTTTGTAGTTTGATTGGTATGGCACTGAATAAGTAAATTAGCTTAGGTAGGATTGTCATTTTTATTATTTAGCTCGCGCTACCCATGAGCAACTGATGTTTTTCCAATTATTTAGATCTGATTTTATTTGTGTGAAAAGTGTTTTGTAATTGTGTTCATAGAGTTCCTGGGTTTGTTTCGGAGGTAGACTCCTAAATATTTTATAATGTCTACAGTAAGTTTAAATGGGATTTCTCTTTCTATCTCTTGCTGTTGGGCTTTGTTGGTAATATATAGAAATGCTGATGATTTATGTGGGTTTATTTTATAGCCTGCAACTTTGCTAAAGTTGTTTATTATTTCAAGTAGTTTTTTACTTGATTCTCTAGGATTCTCTAAGTATATCATCATGTCATCTGCAAAGAGTGATAGCTTTGTTTCTTCTTTGCCTATTCTAATGCCTTCAATTTTTTTTCTTCTTATTGCTAAAGCTAATTTCCAGTACAATATTGAATAACAGTGGTGATAATGGACATCCTTGTTTCACCCCGATCTTATTGGAAATGCTTCTAGCCTGTCCCCATTACATATAATGCTTGCTGAAGGTTTTAGATAGATGCTATTTATTATTTTAAGGAAGACTCCATTTATACCTATGCTTTCTAGTGTTTTTAATAGGAATGGGTGTTGTATTTTTCAAAAGCTTTTTCTGCATCTATTGAGATGATCATGTGGTTTCTGTTGGTTTTGGTGTTGATATGCTCAATGATGCTGATAGTTTTCCTAATATTGAACCAACCCTGCATTCCTGGTATAAATCCTACCTGGTCATAGTGTATTATTCTTGTGATAAGTTGCTGTATTTGCTAGTATTTTTTTTAAAATTTTGCATCTATATTCATTAGAGAAATTGGTCTATAATTTTCTTTCTTTTTACTCTTCCTGGTTTAGGTATCAACCATATTTGTATCATAAAAAGAATTTGGTAAGACTCCTTCTTCACCTATTTTCCCAAATAGTCTATATAGTATTGGAATTAATTGTTCTTTAAATGTTTTATAGAATTCACATGTAAATCCATCTGGCCCTGGAGATTTTTTCCTAGGGGGTTCATAAAAGGCTTGTTCAATTTCTTTTCCTGAGATGGGGTTATTTAAGTATTTTACTTCCTCTTCTGTTAATCTGGGCAATTTATATTTTTGTAAATATGTATCCATTTCACTAAGATTGTCAAATTTGTTGGCATATAGTTGGGCAAAATAATTCCTAATTATTGTTTTAATTTACTCTTCCTTGGTGGTAGCTTCACCCTTTTCATTCTTGATACTAGTAATTTGGTTTTCTTCTTTCTTTTTTTTTAAATTAAATTAACCAAAGGTTTATCTATTTTATTGGTTTTTTCATAAAACCAGCTCTTAGTTTTATTTATTACTTCAATAGTTTTCTTAATTTCAATTTTATTAATTTTTCCTTTGGTTTTCAATATTTCTAATTTATGTTTAGTTGAGGATTTTTAATTTGTTCTTTTCTAGTTTTTTTTAGTTATATGCCCAATTCATTGATCTCCTCCTTTTCTATTTTACTTATGTAAGCTTTTAGAGATGTAAAACTTCCCCTAAGAACTGCTTTCGCTGCATCCCATAAGTTTTGGTATGTTGTCTCATTATTGTCATTCTCTTGAATGAAATTATTGATTGTTTCTATGATTTGTTGTTTGACCCAATCATTTTTTAGGATTAGATTATTTAGTTTCCAATTATTTTTTAGTCTATCTTTCCATGGCCCTTTATTACATATAATTTTTATTGCATCATGATCTGAAAAGGATGCATTTAATATTTCTGCCTTTCTGCATTGGATTGTGAGGTTTTTATGCCCTAGTACATGGTCAATTTTTGTGTATGTGCCATGTACTGCTGAGAAAAAAGTATATTCCTTTCTATCCCCATTCAGCTTTCTCCAGAAGTCTATCATGCCTAACTTTTCTAATGTTCTATTCACCTCCTTAACTTCTTTCTTGTTTATTTTGTGGTTAGATTTATAGTGCAGAGAGGGGAGGTTCAGGTCCCCCACTAGTATAGTTTTGCTGTCTATTTCTTCCTGTAACTCCCTGAACTTCTCCTCTAAGAATTTGGATGCTATACCATTTGGTGCATATATGTTTAGTAATGATATTACTCCATTGTTATGGTGCCTTTTAGCAGGATGTAGTTTCCTTCCTTATCTCTTTTGATTAGATCTATTTTTGCTTTTGCTTTGTCTGAGATCAGGATTGCTACCCTTGCTTTTTTTACTTCAGCTGAAGCATAATATATTCTGCTTTATCCTGTGTATGTTTCACTGTTTCCCAAATGTGTTTTCTGTAAACAGCATATTGTAGGATTATGGTTTTTAATCCATTCTGCAATTTTTCCTTTTATGGGAGAGTTCATCCCATTCACATTCACAGTTATGATTACTATCTGTGTCTTTTTCCATCCTTTTTCCCCCTTTTTGCTTTTCTTTCTCCTTTTTCCTTTCCCCCCCTAGTGTTTTGCTTTTGACCACTCCTCCTTCAGTCCCTCCTCCCTTTATTATCCCTTTCCCTTTTCTTCCCCTTTACTTACTGCTTCTTCCTCCCTTCTTTCCCCCTCCCTTTTCTTTCCCCTTTTCCCTCCTACTGCCTATAGGGCAAGTTAGATTTCTATACCTAACTGATTATGTTATGCCCTTCTTGAGCCAAATCTGATGAGAGTAAGGTTCAAACAATGCTCACCCCTCCCTTCTTTCCCTCTGCTGTAATAGGATTTTGTGTCTTTTCCTGTAATGTAATTTACCCTTGTCTGCCTCCTCCTTTCTCAGTACATTTTCTAAGATCAGATTGATCCACTTATTTGGATCCATTTAACCCACTTGATTAGATTTTTTTTTATCATTACATCAAAGTCAACTAATATCCACCCTTTTGTATACTCCTTTAACATGGTGTAATAACAATACAGTTCTCAAGGTTGCAAGTGTCATATTCCCTTGTAGGGTTTAAACAGCCCCCTTATTAACAACATATTGTATCTTTGTCCCATTTACCTTTTTGTCTTCTTGAGTCTGTACTTGAAGATCAAATTTTTTGTTGAGCTCTGGTCTTTTTATCAGGAAAGTTTGGAAGTCTCCTATTTCATTGAATATCCATCTCCTCCCTTGAAAAATCATGCTCATTTTTGCTGGGTAATTGATCCTTGGCTGCATTCCAAGCTCCTTTTTATGGAATATCATGTTCCATGCCCTGTGGTCTTTTAATGTAGAAGCTGCAAGGTCCTGTGTAATCCTGACTGTGGTTCCATGATATTTAAATTGTTTCTTTCTGGCTGCTTGCAGCACCTTCTCTTTCATCTGGTAATTTTGGAATTTTGCTATTATATTCCTTGGCATTGTCAATTTGGGATCTCTTTCAGGTGGTGAGCGTGGATTCTTTCTATGGTTATTTTCCTTCTGGTTCTAGGACTTCAGGGCAGTTTTCCTTTATGATTTCCTGAAAGATACTGTCCAGGCTCTTTTTTTCATCATGATTTTCAGGTAGTCCAATAATTTTTAAATTGTCTCTCCTGAATCATTTTCCAGGTCGTTGTTTTACTGATGAGGTATTTTACATTTTCATCTATTTTTTCAGTTTTTTTGTTTCTGTTTAACTGATTCTTGCTCTCGCATACAGGTTGGTTTCCATTTGTCCAATTCTAGTTTTTAACAGATCGTTTTCTTCTGTTAGTTTTTGTACTTCTTTCTTCAATTGGCCAATTGTGTTTTTTAGGGACTTGTTTTCTTCAGTGAACTTTTTTTCCAATTGGCCAAATGTATTTTTTAAGTGCTCTTCTACCTCTCTCATTTGACTTTTAAAATCCTTCTTGAGCTCTTCTAAGAAGGCTTTTTGGGCTTCAGACCAGTTCATATTCTCTTTTGATGTTGCAGATGTGGGTTTGTTGGCAATGTTGTCCCCTTCAGAATTTCTGTCTTGATCTTCACTCTTTTCATAGTATGAATCTGTGGTCCGTTTCTTTTAACTCAGGGTGTTTCTTTATTCCCTGGCATTTAAAGAGATTGAGCTCTCCTGCTGGGGAACAGAGGGTACTGACCCAAGCTTCTTGTGTTGGGAGCCTAGGTCTTTGTGCACAGGGGCCTCTTGTGTTGGTAATTGGAGGCTGTAGGTTTCTGGCAGCTTACCTCATGTTGGGCTGGAATTAGCAAGTCTGGAACTTTCAGGCAACTCTAGGTTGCCTTCCTCCCACCCTCACTGCGACACTCAGAGGTACCGGTGGTGGTGTTTGCCTGCTCTACCACCTGGGCTTCAGGTTGGTTGATGGTTGGAGGTTGTAGGGTTCTGACAGCTTCCCTGGTGTTGGTTTGGAATCAGCAAGACTGGGAGTTTAGGGAGACTTCAGGTTGCTTTCTTCAGCTCCTTTCAGATGAATGCTGCTGGGTGCTTGTCCCCCTGGGGCTCTATTTTTATTCTTGTGGAGGCACTGGGAGACCCGTTTGATGGGCTGCTGCATTATTGCTCTCCATCTTTCTTCTAGTTCAGTTGTTCCAGGGTTTTTTTTGTTGGGTGATATTTTCTGGGTTTTCAGAGGTTGATAGGGGAGAGCGAGAGCGACTACCTTTTTATTCTGCCATCTTTGCTCCTGAAAACAGAATTCAGACCATACAAGTCTTTCCAGATTTTTCTGAAGTCAGCCTAGAGCCATAAGATTCTTATTAAGTTGTAGAATCAAGGAGTGGTCACCAATACTCCCTGGGTATTATAATTGTAAGAGGTAGGTAGTACACAAGATAACACAAAGTACTGAAGGTAACACCAGGTTGTTAAATGTTCTTTGTTTACTTGAGCTAGATTACTTGGAAATGGTTAACAATGGAATGTTCATTATGATATATTTCTCAGGTTTCTAGTCTGGGCTCAATCCAACAGAAGTGTGAGCCATGTCTATAACTTGGAACCTCTCTGTCAAGGATTCCTTTGAACTTTTAAATTAATCATTTCTTATATTGGTAGATAATGCAATTTTGGCAAGTCTATATTTCATCCCCATTTCTAGAAGATACGACTCAGGAGGAACAGAAATTTTGAAAGCCAATTTGACTTTCTGTAAGTTTCAGCCGATGTTCATAGTCTTAAGACATTTAAATCATTGAAGTAAGAAACTGATGGTTTTCATCATTGGTAGGAAAATCATTGCAAGTCAATAGCTTACCTCTGTTTGAGACAACATTACACATTTAAGCAAGCAGCAATGCTGATTTTTTCAAATATTTTTCTAAAATGAGTGATTACAAACTAATGAACTCGAGCTCTGTAATAATATACCTAGAATTCTTCTCACCTAGTTGTATGTTGTTGCCTACATAAACTCATAATTATATTACTATATTACTGGTACTCAGTGCTAACTTTGGAAAACCTTTCATGGAAAACAATTATTAATGTAACCTATTTCAATAAGGAAATTTTGTGGGAACGTGATAGTTTGGATAAATTATTGGCTAATCCATTACATTTTTTTTCTCATAAGACATGTAAATGATAAAAGACAGACCATTTCTGAGTTCTATAAATTACAAGCAAAGTATGTCTAGAGTTATATCTCAGGCTTTAATCTGACAAATAAAAGGAGGTGGGAAGGAAGGTAGTTTTGCAAAAGTGACTGAATCTAAAAAGAATGAGGGAACAGAAAGGGTGAAGGATAGAACTAAGAAGGTACATGTGTATATGTATATGTAGGTATATGTGTTTTTTCCAGTACCCAGAATCTGTTTATTTTGCCACTTCACAGTAATCATCAAACAATTAACAAATATTTATTATGGGCCTGCTAAGTGGCACAGCGGATAGAATGGTACGCCTATGCTTAGGAAGACCTGACTTTAAATTTGGCCTTAGATACTTACTGGCTGTATGATCCTGGGCAAGTCATTTCTTCTTTTTTTTTTTTAGATCAAATTAGCCAATGATTTTTTTCCTACTAAACTAGCTCCTATAGATATTTATTAATTCATTTTTTTAACTTTCAATTTAATTATTTTCTCCTTTTACTTTCAGGATTTATATTTTGATATTTAATTATGGACTTAATTTTTTCCTAGCTTTTTTTTTTTTGAGGTGCATGCATAATATGTTGATTTGCTCTTTCTCTTTCATTGATGTAAGCATTTAGAGGTAGAAATTTTTCACAAGTACTGTTTTGTCTTCATCCCACAGATGTTGCTGTTTTCTCATTTTGTCATTATCTTTAAAGAAATTATTTATTGTTTCTTTAATTTTATTGTTTTACTCACTCATTCTTTGAGATTAGATTATTTAGTTTCCAATTAATTTTATCGCATGCTTCAAAGGCCTTTTATTGAATGTGATTTTTATTTCATTTTGGTCTGAAAAGTGTGAATTTAATATTTCTGCTTCATTTTTCTACTTTATATATTTCTTCTGAATTTGTTTGTGGGGTTTTTTAATGCCTTAATATATTTTCTTTTTTTTTTGTGAAGGTGACATATACAGCTGAGAAAAAGATATGTTCCTGTCTATTGCTATTCAATATTATTCTCCAGAGGTCTATCATATTTAACTTTTCAAAAATTCTATTTATCACTTTTACTTCTTTCTTGTCTATTTTATATTTAGATTTATCCAGTGAGGTAAATTAAAGTCTCCTGCTACTACAGTTTTACTGTCCATTTCACTTCTGTAACTCATGTAACTGTTCCTTCTATTACTTGGATGGGATATGAATTCATGATTTATGGTAGCTTATGGGTAATTGCAGTTTCCCTGTTTATCTCTTTTAATTAAATATATTTTTGCTTTTATTTGTCTGAGATCATGATTGGTAGGCCTATCTTTTTCACTTATCTGAAGTAAAATTTTTTCTCCTCTAGTGCCTTATTTTCACTCTGTTTGTGTCCTATTTCAATCCTGTTTCTTGTAAACAACGTGTTGTTAGATTCTGGCTTTTAATACATTCTACTATACTCTTCTGTTCATCTAATTCACAATCGTAATTGCTAACTTTATACTTCCCTCTGTCCTATTCCCTTCTCTTTATCCTTCTATCCCACTTCTATTCCACTCATGCCTCATTTTTTTCCCTTTTGATCACTGCCTCCCTTAAAACAACCTCCATCTTATCACTTCCCTAGTTTTGAAAATTCTGATTTTTAAGGAGCTATTTTTTTTTTATTTTTTTGTGTGTTTGTTGATACTTTTTTCATAATTTTCTTGCCCAGCTTTCATTCCTTTCTCTAGTTTTCTTTTATCATTCTTATTTGATTTCTTTCTTTTTCTTAATTTCATTTTCTATTTTAAACTTGTTATAAAACAAATATACAATAAAAAAGAACATATAAACTCAAATATTGAAATATAACTTCAAATCAAGGGGAAAAAATTGTCATGTGCATAGTAGAACTTAAAACAGGATTCAAAATATACAGCAATAAATTCCATTTCAAGAAAGCCTATGTACTAAATACTGTGCATTTTTTTTTCAGAGCTGTGCATGTTTTCTTTGATTTCTTGTAAGTTTTCTTTTATTCTCTGCTGTGCACTTTTAATTTATTTATTTTACCCCTTCCCCCCAAGAAGGCTGCAATTAAGCATATATTTATATATATATATATATATATATATATATATATATATATATATATATATATATATATATATATGTACATATAAGTATACACATATACATGCATACATATATACATACACACATATATGTGTATATATGTATATGTACACATACATAGATATATACCTATACACATGCACTTTCATACACATACATATGCTTATATAGCTATAATAATATTCACATATAGACATATGCATTCACATGCATCTATATAAGACCGTACTATACTTGTTTGTCCTCTGTTTCTCTAAGTGTGGATAACATAATAACTTTGAGTTTTTTCCATGTTTTTCCTGGTCCACCAACTTGTCATTTCCTACACCACAGCAATATTCCAACTTTATACTAAGTATTATAGATAGTCCAAAACAACATCAATGAATGTGTCTGACACCTAATGTAATTTCCCTATTTTTCTCTTTTGATTAAATCTATTTTAGCCTTAACTTTGTCCAAGATCATGATTACTACCCCTAATCCTTTTTACCTAACAAATTCTACTGCTGTTCTTTATTTTATGTACTGTCTTTTTTCCTATCCCTCCCAACACCTCTACTTTACTTCTACCTACTACCTTGCCCTTCCATTACTTAACCTAGCCCCTTCCAAGGATCCCTCCTTTGTCTTCCCATTTCCCTGCTATCCTATTCCCTCAACCTCCCCTCTAAAAGCCCTCTGTTATCCTCTCCTCCTCCCTTTCCCCCTTAGCTTTTTAATCCTTTCTGAATTTAGATTTTTAGACCCTTCTAAATATGTATGTATTGTTCCCTCTTAAATGCATTCCTCATGGAAGTAGGTTTCCAGAACTACTAGCCCTCCTTTCCTATCTATTTTTCTTTCTGTGTTTGTTCTTCCTCTGGCACTTCATTTGTAGAAGATAATTACTTTTTTTTAACCTGTTCCTAAATGGTTTTACTTTTTAAAATCATGCCATACTCAGGTCTACCCCAATCTTTCTTATAAACTAACTAATTACTAGTAACAATCTTAGGCATACATTTTACATTCCCTCATGTAAAAGGTAAACAGTCTATCCTTATTGAGTGCCTTGTAATTAGTCTTTGATATGTGTCTTATACTTCTCTTGACTCTTGTATGTCAAATCTTCTATTAAGTTCAAGATTTTTTTAAACAAAATCCTGAAAATCTGATAATTCATTAAATATCCCTTTCTTTTTGTATTCAGGATTATGATTAACTTTGCTGGGTATGATATTTTTGGCCTCAACTCCAGTTCTTTTGCTCTTCAAATATACTGCTCTAATACCTGAGGTTTTTCAAAATCACTGCCACTAGGTATTGTGTGATTCTAATTATCTTTAATTGTTTCTCATCTTATTGTATCAAGATTTTCTTTTTTTGATCATGGCTTTCAAGTAGTCTGATTATTACGTTTTGTGTTCTTGATCTGTTCTCTAGATTAGTTGTTTTTCATATGAGATGTTTCACATTCTCTTATATTCAGTATTTTTTGTTTTATTATTTCTTGATCTCTTATAATTTTCCTGATTTCCCCTTGCCAATTCAAATTTTCAAAGAGTCATTTTCTTCCTTAAGATTCTAGATCTCCTTTTTGAATTGGTTGATTTTCTTTTCACAATCTTCTTGTTTTTCTTGGATTGTTCTTTTTTTTAAAATTTCCTCAATCTCATTTTATTTTTAAAGTTTTTTTTTCAAGTTTCTTTTTCAAGTTTTTTTTTTTAAAGTTCTTCTATGAATTCTCCACGTAACCATTTGACATTGCCTTTTGTGGTAGGAGAGGCTTTCTTTGCTTCAGTATCCTCCTCTGAAGATGAATCCAGGTCATCTCTATTTCCATAGTACTTTTCTATGGTTGGATTCTTTCTCCTTTGCCTCCTCATTTTTGTTTCAATTTGCAGCAACTTTTTTTTTTTTTTGTAATCACTTCTAGCCTTTGGTATGGGGGGAAGTGCCTCTGGTCTCAGATCCTCCTTCAGTTCTCCCCTCTGGCCTGGAACCAAAACCAGGGACTCCATCCTCATGTAATTATTCAGAGCTAGCAGAATCCACACACACACACACACACACACACACACACACACACACACACACACTGCTTCTACACTCACTAGGCTAGTGCTGGTTCCTTCTTGTCCAGCGCCATGTCTCTGAGGGGCAGTTGCTTCTGATGTTCCTTATCAGCAGAGTTTCCCTCAATCTTTCCCTGCTCAGATGCCCAACTTCCCTCACTGGCAAGGAGGTAAAAGTTCCTGTGGCTGCCTTCCAACCCAGTAACCCCAGGGCTCACAGCTTGTCGTTTAAGTGGAACTACCCTGGAGGTGTTTACTCTTCATGGGAACCAAACCTAGTCCTGGGATTTTTCTCTGGGTCTTCTTGGATTGACACAGGAGGTCCACTGTTCTGCCCCAATGCTTATTTACTTTTAACTGTACTATGTTTGCCTTGAGGCACTATTTTATCTTGTTTGTGGGGGAATTCTGGAATTTTCTGACCTACTCTGCCATCTTCTCAGAATCCTCTCCTCCATTCTTATTTGATTTTTAAAATTGTTTTCTCCTACTTCTTCCTCTCTTTTTCCTCTGTTTCTCTGTCTCTCTGTCTTACTAACTCTTCTGGGAATTTTTATTGGGCTTATGAGTAATATAAATTTTTCTTTGAAACTTTGCTTGTAGATGTTTTCAAGTCATTATATTCTTCTGTGCTTGTGACTTGAGCTTTTTTTATCAACATAGTAACTTTTTAATGGTCAGGTTCTTTTTTGTTGTTTTGTTCAGCAGAGCCCACAATGAGCTTTCTCTCTACCACCTAATCACATCATTGACTAACCTTCCTAATAGTTTCTTCCTGGTATTCTAACTTCTCTGCAACCCTTCTATAACTGAATTGAGGACATGTTCTTTTCAACTTGCCTATGAATATTTTCTTCCAATTTTCCTAACTGCAAAAATTGCTACATATGGTTCAGCATGTACTTATTCCAATGTACATATGAGCAAGAAATGTAATATTTGGCAGTTGAACTTTTGTCAGCTTGAATGTGACCAGGCTAAATGAGGAATAAATGCAAAAATATTGTTCTTAATAGTAATAATCCAGCAAAATAAGCTAGCTGTCCAAAAGCTTTCAAGAAACATTCACTCCATTTCCCCACTCACATGAATAGATTCTGAAACATCTGTTCAAATGCATTGTTCATTTAAGTCAAATGTAAAATGAGATCAAAATAGTTTTACTTTGCATCTCTTGTCATCTGAAGTCCATAGTATGATTATATCCTCAGAATCAATTAATCAATAAATAAATCAATATGCATTTGTTACATTCTTACTATGTTCTAGATACTGTTTGAGGTACTAGTGACATAAAGAAAAAATAAAAAAGGCCTACCCTTGAGAACTTACATTGTATGAGGACAATGTGTAATGTCATTACATTGCTTTTAAAAAAAGCATACAATTTTTGGTTATATGGAGAATGTTTTTAAATTACATGTGATTTTGGAATCTACATTTTTTTCTCATTCATGTTTTAAATGTAGGCTATTTAGAAACATAATCACATAAAATAGTGGGGGAAACTCATCCTGGGAGAAAACAACCATCCAGCTTATGCAATTGTGTTTCCTACAAGACCTGAACTTATTATGTTTGAAATTGGAAATTCATAGAATTATTTGAATTATTACTTTTTTTTTTTAACAGAGGGCTCCTCTTTACTCTGTTGACAACCACTCTTAATCTGTTCTATTCCAGGTATTTCCCAAATGGTTTCTTCATTCATAAATCCAAAGAATCTTCAACTCTGATTTATTTTGCTTACATCTAGTTTCTTTAGTTCCTAATTCTCAGCTTCTTTGTGAGTAATACAATTATTTTGGTTGTCAAAATAAGTATATATTCATGAAGGGATGGATACATTTTCTTATATAATTAATATTCATAGCTACATATTTAATTGTAATCTTATTTTTTATATCACTGGATACCATTATTTAACATTTTTAAATGCATTTTTACTGGAGACTGTGTAACAACACAAATTAACATTTGTTGTTATTAAATTTTACAAAAAGCATTTTGCCCTGTAACACCTCACAGCCATTAGATTAGATTTGTTTTCCTTTTTTAACAAAATATGTTTTAAGGACAATACTTTCATTCATAAGCACCATTAGCTAGTCAATAATTTATAGCCCTTATTTACACATATGATATTGAATGTATGCAATGTAAATCTTCACTGGTGACCAAAGAAATTTATACTTTAGGATACAATGAGCCTTTTAAAAAAAAGAGCTAATGCAACATTTTCACCCTAAAGGTCATAAATGTCTTACAAACTAAGTAAAGTAATAGACTGAACAGTAAACATACGAGCTTAATTTCCTTAAAGGTTTTGCAACAAGCAGGTTTTTAGATTGTTTTTTTTTCTCTCTCTGTAATGCTCAAGTTAAACGTTTCATTCACTGTGTATGAGCTCTGGAATGAAGTGGAATCAAAGTTCCAAAGGAAGAGAGTGATCCTGATGCTCTAAATGATGGCACTGATCCAATTTTGGAAATTGTTTCATTTAAAAACTGAACATTGAATCCTTACACAGTGTTTATGAGGTTTTTCAGCCTTCTTTTGATTCAGTTTGGAGGAAACATTTATGGAACTTAAATTGTTCTGGGCAACTCTGAGCTCCATAACATTTTTAAACGAATTTATTTTATATCATAGTCTCCCTGATAAAGAATAGCGAAATCTACAAATATCCAATCAAGGTCCATTCATAGAATGTTTTCACTAGTCTGTGGCTCAATTGTTCTGCTCTCTTGGCAAAGGAGTGCTTAAAACTGATAACTGTGAAATGTAAATTCTCAACTGGCTGGGTCTCAAATAAAATGACTACCAGGATCCAAAAAAAAGGAAAATAAAATAAAGTATATAAATACAAACAAATAACATACAAATCAGATACTGAGGGTTGGCACAAGCACATAATTTTCTTTTTCTAATCAGATTGGGAAGGAGTTTGATAAATTATCAGTTGGTTCATCATCTTTTTTTTACCCTTTTGATTTTCTTTATGGGTGTAAATGTAGTCAAGTTATAAAGCTAAGCCCCAGCAAGGAAAAAGTAAGTGCAATTAAATGTGGCATGAATCATTTGTGATCAGGGCTTTTTTTTTTAACTTGGTCCAGAAGTTGGCTTACTTTGTGATTTACTTTCATATATTTGTTTTTTTTTTTAATTTTATCCCTTAATATATCTACATTGTAATTGCTGCATACCAATATCATCCATCCCTATGATGAATGTTTTTCATTTCCTTTATTTGGAAACTTCTATAACCAATCATTACTGAAAAGGTTCTATAATCTCTAAACATGACACTAAATATTATTTGTATGACATGTTTTAGACGCGTTTGGTTCTTGCATCAACAACTATTCTCCCTTTTCAAACCATTGAGGAGCTAACCCCTGTTGCTTCAGGACTGTGCAAGGATTTCATTTCTAGGAGTTCAAGGGCAATGATTGGCAGTACCTCCAATTACTGCAAGTTCCAGTAGTCAAGTGAGCAGTTACTTTTTATGATTAAATTTGTAAGCTGGCTGAATTAAGTTAAACCTGAACATCATTCTTCTTTCTTGAAATTAAAAAAGATTTAAGCTCACTGTTTTGAACAAGTACATTTTTGCTTGCAGCTGTCAAAACAAGCTGCCATTTCAATTATCTAGTGTGCCTATTAGTCAATTTTTAATAAAATTTCAACTACTTTTCCCTGCTTTTTAATGAATAAAGGCCTTTCCACACCTTTTAAGTATGTGTTTCACTGCCCCGATGGAATTCAGAAATTATATAGAAAATATTATATAACCATATATATTAACCATAAGTTCCTTTGCATTCTCATGTTGCCTGAAGCCTTATCCTTCCTCTTGTTTCCTTCTATCTTTTCCCTTTCTTAAAGTATGAAAATAGTGGTACCTGCTTAAATAGGGAAGGTTGTCTATGTTGACACTGAGCAAGGCTTCATTATCAATGGAATATAGTCTACAAATTTCATTTGACATAGTTATATATATACTGACTTGTTTGGTTGCTTTGTTTCGATGTGTGTGTGTGTGTATGTGTGTGTGTGTATGTCTTCTCATCAACTACAGTGAAATTTGCTGAAGGGCAATGATCATTTACATATCTTTTTATCACTTATAAAGACATTAGTATTATATACATAGTAGACAGCCAGACAGACAGCCAGACAGACATATATATGTATGTATGTATATATGTATATGTATGTGTATATGTGTGTATATGCGTGTGTGTGTATGTGTGTATATATACATATATATATACACACATACACACACACACACACATATATACACACACACACACACACACACACATATATATATATATACATACACACACACACACACACACACACATATATATATGTATATATATATATATATTATATATATATATGTGTATATATATATATATATATATATATGTATATATATATATATATATATATATATATATAATATATATATATAATACATATATATATATATATATATATATTTAAAGCAGAGACTTACAGATCGTAAGGAAAAATCCTTATCTAATGTAACCTGGTCTCTCCTTTCCTCCACACAACCCCTTAAGGCAGATTACTTATTATTCCCATTTCCTAAATAAGGATACAAAGTTTTTATAAGTTTAATTATCCCAGAACATATAACTACTTAGAACAGACTATTAGGAAGGACCCATATGTTCTGACTCCTGGTCTTATTTCTACTACATCATATTATCTCCCATGTCAGAAAAGAAGAAGAAGAAGAAGGAGACGGAGGAGGAGGAGGAGAAGAAGAAGAAGAAGAAGAAGAACAACAACAACAACAACAACAACAACAAGGAGGAGGAGCAGGAGGAGGAAGACCCTGAAAAATTAACACAAAAAGGTATTTATTTATTTTAATGAAAGGCTTGACAGGCATCTTATAGTCTTGAACTCTAGAGATAATATTTTTAATATTTTTACTTGAGTCACATGTTGGAACTTGAGGTTGGTAGTATAAATAACTCACATTGTTCAGTGTTTTAAGGTTTTTAGAATTCTCCAGAGGAAGAGGTAATTAGCATTGATGAACCTAATGTCTACTAACTACACTTAAGGAGGGTGCACATATAAGCCAGCCATTTATTGACATCTCACCAGGCTGCACTCCAGACTTTGTCATTTCCCTCAATCCTTTCCAAGTACCTCCATCCCCCCTCTTCTCTCAACACTGCTGGTGCTGGAGACTTGAAACTGATAGCTTGACATTCTTCTAACATTTGAGAATTATACTAGTTGTTTTGATGTTTTGAGCTTAATTTTATAACATACAACTATTCTTGAAGTAACTTTATAATTTTTTCCTTGTTGTATTCTCTTTTAGTAATTTTCAAATGATGTTCTCTTTGCACCTTATTGCTGCTTCTGTGGCAATCAACAGCTTTCACTGGAGGGAAAATTACATTGGCTCACTTTCTCTGTTAGATTTTGTACCTCCTTTTCCATTTGGCCCATTTTATTTTTAAAGAAATTCTCCTCAATGACCTTTTGTATCTCCTTTTCTGTTTGGCCAATTCTGCTTTTTAAGGAGCTGTTTTCTTCAGTTAATTTTTGTCCTTCCTTTTCCAAGCTATTGACTCTCTCTTGCATACCTCTCATTTCTTTTCCCATTTTTTCTTCTACCTCTCTTACTTGACTTTTAATGTCCTCATTGAGCTTTTCTAAGAAGGCTTTTTTGGCTTCAGACCAGTTCATACTCCCTTTTGAGGTTCCACTTGTGGGTTTGTTGACAATGTTGTCCACTTCAGAATTCCTGCCTTGATCTTCACTGTACTCATAATAAGAAACTATAATATGTTTCTTTTTGCTCATGGTGTTTGCTTATTTCCTTGCCTTTAAAAAAGATTGAGCTCTGCTGTTGGGGAACAGGAGGAACTGACCCAAGTTCATTGTGTTGGGAGCCTTAGGGCCTGGTCACTGGCTTTGTTAGCTGGGGCCTCAACTGCTGGCTGTTGGAGTCTGTGAGGTTCTGGCAGCTTATCTGGTGTTGGGCTGGAATCAGCAACACTCGAACTCTGCAGGTAGGATTGGGTAGTCTGGTTCCTGGAGGTTGTCTCCTCAATGGGCCTTTGTTTTTGCTTTCTTCAGCTCCTTTCAGATAGTTTCCATGCTGCAGGATATTTTTCCGCCTGGGGTGGAACACTTCCCAGAGTTTAAGGAAACTTAGCTGCCTTAGAATACCATGGCACGTAATGGTTTTCTAAGCTGGTTTCCACTGGTTCCCCTGCCCATATTGATGCATTCAGGGGTCCTGGTGTTGGCGTTTGCCTGCTCCATCACTTGGGGTTCAGGATTTCCCCTGGTATGCTGAAATTGGGTTTTCCACTAGTTGCTGGGACACTTACTATTCTGTATTTCTCCCCCTTCCCCAGGGCAAGAGGGACCTTTCTTGTTAATCTCTCAAACTATCTGGGCTACCAGACTGCTGCACTCCATTTTTCTGCTGGTTCAGCTGTTCCAGGGTTTTTCCTGTGGTGATATTTTCTGGACTTTCACAGACTAATAAGGGATACTGAAAGTGACTTAATTCTTACTGTGCCATCTTGGCTCCTGGTAGCAGAAGTGACTCACTTTCTCTAAAGAAATGTGTCATCATCGAGGCTTTTGATTTTATTCTACTAGAAAATCCAGTTATGATTTGAAATCACAAGCTACAACGATAGCAGTTTACACCAATTCCTGGCATTTGAGGGAAGCAGAATGAAAACTTGTCCATTGATTTCATTGCTCCATTTAAAATATTGTATTTGCTCCTGCATAATGCCTATGTGTATGAGGACATTATCAGATGTTAATTAATGACCCATTAAAGTTTTTTTTAAAGATTTTAATTTTATTGGTACATTATTATTAAAGTAGCCTAAGAAATAATTACTTGCTCACTTTCCTATAGTGATTAAAATACTGAGTAAAGAATATAGTAAAAAAAAAAAGACAGTTTAATTTATTTTTACAATATATTGTTTGGTTAGAGTGGAGAGGACAAAATAATTAAAAGCTAACTTTTGGTAGTTGCTACAGATCCTTACTGCTATATAACATACTGAAGCAATATTGATCTAACTTGAAACATGGTAGTGAGATAATAACTTTTGCTCACAATTATTAGGTTATTTAGTGACCATTTTACTAAGCCTTTTTGCTAACATTAAAATATTAAGAAATAATCAAATAATCAAATGCACATATAAAATTGAAGTCAACTTATATTATTATTGATGTCATTAGCTTTTCAAATCCTTGTTATAATTTTTGGATTGTTCAAGTCACTAAGAAATAAAAGTATTCAAAATCGGTAGATACTAAACTGTAATTCATCTCCTACAAAACAACAAAACATAAATCCAAGAAGTATGGAAATATCACAAATGGGGAAAGGAGACCATAGATCTCTCTCTCTCTGTCTCTCTCTCTCTCTCTCTCTCTGTCTCTTTCTCTGTCTCTCTCTCTCTGTCTCTCTCTTTTCTGGTGGGTTGATCATTCAACAACGATTCAATAAGCCTACTTACATCAAGTATTGAGCTAAACATTCAAAGTAAAAATAAAACTGCTTCTGCACTCAACTTACATTGCAAGAAGGCGTAAAGAGAAAGTGAGTAACACAGAAACCTTTAAGAATACATATGAATTGGCATCAGAAAGCAATGTTAGTATTTTTAAGCAAACATTACAGAAGTCATACACATTTAAGTAGGTATTCTGCTCTTCAAGTCTTCAACTGGATATAACAGAGGTAATCATATGTTTATTTCCATAATTCTGTCTTTGTACAAAAATATTTAGAAATACTTTCAGAACTTGGGATTCATTGTTTTAAATAGAATATTTGGTGGCAAATTGTTCCTTTTGAAATGTAGGTCAGATTTTTTCTTTAGAAATAACCCAAATTCATTCATTAATCAAGTCTATCAGCTAAGTATGGTGAGAATGATGCTCCACATTTATAGTGCACCACCTATGAAATGAAAGGAGGAAGGTACATTTTCAACTCTCTCCTTTCTGAGGACAATTTCACAGGAAAAGTCAACATTAAAAGGCAACATAGTACAGTGGGAAAGTACAGCCTACAGAATCATCTGAGGACATGTGCTGCCTCTGATATTTTCCTTACTACATGTTCTCGGAAAAAAAAATTAAAAATTCCTGAATTCCAGTCTCCACATCTGCATAATGAGGGGAACAGACTTCACTAATGAAGTTTGCTTCACTTCAGAGCAGACCTTTGAGGCACCTTCTACCCACAAATCTATGATTTTATGATATTAAGTGAAAAGACAATGCAGTGATTATTTAAAAATTAATTAACTGATTGGTACATTTAACAAGCATTTATTAAATGCTTATTGTGTTCAGGGTACAATGTTAGATGAAGGTCACAATGATAAAGACAATACTTCAGCAAAATCCTGCTCAAGAGATTCAATTGTATATCCTACAGTGTACCATTGTTTTTTTTCTTTGAATTAGAATATTAGGATAATGGTTTTGGTTGTTGTTGTTTGTCTTTTGTTCTCAAAGAAGACCAATAACATTAAGAGATTGATGCCTTGATTTGCAAGTGAATTGGATTTAAGTGAGGCAGTGCTGTGCAAAGTCATCAGCCTCACTCTCTCCTTCAGGGTTATCTGAGTCCAGTGCCAAAATATAGATGAAAATGACTGGAGATGACCCCAGGTGCAGTGTGAGAACTTGGCCTTTTTAAGGTAAGGTCTTTCCCAGATCTTAGTTTGTCTGAGGCAACATCTATTCAGTGATTTAAGGTGAGGTAAGAAATGGAGCAAAAGATGGCCTAGATTGCTTAGGAAGGAAGGAAGGAAGGAAGGAAGAAAAAAACAAACTGGGAGGGGAAGACCATCAGGGTTTCTGGCCAGAACAGAAACAATTGCTATTTATATTCACTCTGAACCATCAAAACCCCAAAAATGACCTAGTGAGGCTTGAACTGGGACCTATTATTGCTCAATTGGGATTATTTTGGCAAAGATACTGGAGTGGTTTGTCAATTCCTTCTCATTTTACAGATGAGGAAACTGAAGCAAACAGAGTTAAGTGACTTGCCCAGGGTCACAGAGCTACTAAGTGTCTGAGGCCAGATTTGAACTTGGGAAGAGGTGTCTTCCTGATGCCAAGTCCAGCACTCAATCTACTGTGCCTGCTAGATGACCATCTGCATTGATTAAAATATATTCACCATCCAGAACATTGCTTACCAATGTGACTCCATAGAAGACAGGGGCAGGCCAACATCCAGTGCCAAATAGCCAGCCAATATACCAGTCTCTAGGAGATAGCACAAGATCACTACTAATCTAGGTCATCCTATGTCCCTCTAGCATCCATTAGCTACTTAAATAGGATCTTTATGTTCAGTGCTCACCCTTGAGCCTCCACAGTACACAAAACTAGAACAGATCCCACTGTGTACCAGCCTAACCCAACATAAGACTGTAGCAAAAAAAAAAAAATAGAGGAGACATTGAAGGAGGAAAGGCCAAGGCAGTATCTGGGAAGTACAGCTCCTGGGGTCTTGCAGGAGGCCTGTTATTAATGCAGTGAACACTCTTTTTGATCAAGCCTAGCAGGTACACAGAAAGCGATGGAGCAAGCTCTGGATTCAGAAATGTTCAAGAAGAAAACAGAGTTACCAAGGCCAAAAATCACATTAAGACAGCAGAAAAAGAAGCTAATACCTAGGAATTACTGCAAGATATGGAGCCTGGTCTTAGTTATCACATCTAAGACCAAACAGAGCCTGCCTACCTTGTCCAAAAATACAGAGAGGAAAAGTATCTAACCCAGAGTCTCAATTCAGAAACCAAGGCTGGAAATATGAGTAAAGAGAAGAAAAAGCCAAACATAATGAAGAAATACAGTGGACTGCTTCCCCCGCCCTTGCTTTCATTTTCCACCCTTCCTTCCTCCCTTCTTTACTTTTTAGACTGTGTTTCTCAATATCACTTGGACTAGAAGTTCAGGGGTTACTTGTGAAATCCTTCTCCTGAGGGAAAGTTTACAAGTGTAGGATACTGTTCTGTATATAATTCTTTCTATGTTTGTAGTCAAATTCATATCTATCTTCTTTTAGGGTAATATATTGCTATTGTTTAACTACCACTACCAACACCATCAACATCATTCTCAAACAAAAAATTAAAATAGGGAGTTCATATTCACAGAAGTGCTGGGAAATACCATGGCAGATGTCCCAAATAATGTTAAAATGAAGGATGGAAATGGGTTCTTTATATATGATGGTATCTTTCAAATATGTCATATAATATTTAAACAATCATATTTAACCTCAAATTAAAAAAAAATCCTTCCCAAGTGAAAGCCATGAACTTGGAAGGGATTCATACAAACTCAGAATACAATATGGATAAAAGAAAAAATGAAACAAATACTGGCCTAATATAACATGAAGTTAAATGGTCAGACAATTTCATTAATCCAGTATTGTTTGTAACAGGGAGAGGTATTGCATATGGATAATGAATGAAGTACAGAAGAAGAGAAGAGGGCATCAAGCAGGATTGCATTTGGAACATTTTACAGTATTTTCAAAGATCCTAAGAGGAAAATTTATTTTAAAAAATTCTACCTGTTTGCCACTACAGTGTATCTGGAGGTGCCATATGGATGTGAATCATGGAACACCAGTCTCTGAAGAATAAAATTATAAATAAATTAAAGGGCATAGAGAGATGCATAAGCAGGCTGCCCTCTGATACAAATAATACCTTAAGCATTTATCTTCTTGAATTGAGTTGAAAGAGTGCCAAAGATATTACAAAGTATATACTATAAGGATATAGAAGGTGGGCTGGTCACATAATGTTATTAAGAAAGAATAGGAAGCCTAAGTGGTGAATATTAGTATCTTCAAATATTAAATAATTAACAATAAGGACTCTAAAACTTTAGATCAATCTTCTATGAAGCATCCATATGAAAATTTGACAAGACATGAATTGTTTGGGAATATAAGAAGTTTGCAATCTACATTGATGGATGGGTAGCTACTGAAGAGATAGATCATTGAGTGGGCCACCAAAGCATTAGCCTAGTCATCATCATCAACATCAGAATTATCAGCAGCAACAGCAAAGGTATTGCCACTTCTTCATTGTCATCATGTTTCAATACTAGGAAGCAAATAAAAATTTGTTGCATCACTTTAATTGTAGTTTTGATGAGCACATACACATATTTGAGTACTGAATTTATGTAGGTCACTGATGGGAAATGAGTGAAAAATTGCAGAAAAAAAGAATTTCTATACCTAAAATAGAAACACAAATGAACAAGCAAAGACACAGAAACAAAAGAGTAAACTAAATTTTCTACACACATTAATGAGTTTTAAAGGCCAAGCTTAAAGAGTAGGAAAGATTAATAACATTTATGAGTTGTCATTCCGTTTAATATTTTACTTTGGATAGCTGATAGTTGCATTGTGATAACCCTGACTTCATTTTGTGAACAACCTGTATTTTAAGACTTAAATTTTCATTTTCCTGTAAATCATCTGATTTGGGGAGATCAGGAGATTGTTTCCCCTGTCCCATCTCAAAAACTCCCTATGCCTTTTTGCAATAAGAAATCAGGTTATCCAAGCTTTACTCCTATTTTACAATCTGTTTTTCACTTCCTTTAATTGTGTAAGTTTCTGTGCAAAATCTGTATTTGGAGTCCTTGTGCCTACTGAGGAGCCCTGGACCCAATTTGTAATGTGAACTGGATACTTTGTGAATAAATCACATTACTCAGACTTTGTCTCCTCCGTTATTATAAATCCACCTGCCACCCATAATGGTTGGTGACCCAGGCAGGAGGTTAAGAGTAAATCCTAGCTCCTGGGGTGTCCTCTCAGAAGAACTCCCTAGAGTGCTTAGTCATCTTTTTTTTTTTTTTACTGAGGGACTCCTCTGTTGAGGCTACCTATTGAACGACTTTACCCACATCAAACAGAATATTGTTTCTGACTCCTTTATTTGACAGCCTGTGCCCCACACCCCTTAGAGGGTTATATTATTTATATCATATCCTGTCCTTTCCCCTCTTCCATCTAATACCAACCTCTTTGCCACTTTGGCTTTATCTCTTCCTCTTCCTTCTTCTGCTACTTCATCTTACTTACCCCCTACTATGATGGAAGATTTGGTCTCTTTCTAGTATGAAAAACCTGGTGTTTATGTCTTTCCTTACCAAGAAAGCCTGGTGTATGATCCAGGTAATGCAGGATATATTTTAACTACAAAAAGAAATCAACCTTTCAGTCCCTCTGATCTCTCCATATGGAAAAGAGATACTTCTATATTTGCTGAAGATCTTGGGGCTATTGACAGAATATTATTGTACTATAAGAAATGATGAGCAGGCAAATTTCAGGAAAAAAACCTGGAAAAATTTGCATGAACTGACACCAAGTGAAGTGAGCAGAAACGGGAACAGTTAACCAGTAACAATAACATTTCACAGTGTTCAATTATGATTGATTTAGCTCCTCTTAGCAATATAATGATCCAAGACAATTCCAAAAGACCCATGATGGAAAATGCTACTCACATCCAGAGAAAGAACTGATAGAGTCTGGATGCAGATTTAAGCATACATTTTCACTTTATGTGTGTGTATTTATGTGTTTCCTTTTTTCTGTTTCTTCTTTTACAACATGACTGATGTGTAAATATGTTTTACATGATTGCACACATAAAACCTATGTCAGATTGCTTGCTGTCTTGGAGAGAGAAAAAAATTTGCAACACAAAATATTATTTAAAAATGTATATTGAAAGATCCTGGTGCTGTTATAACCCAATTTCAAGCCATTTTTAGAGGTTATAATCTTACCTGGGGAGATGGAGTTGATTTAATGGAGACATTGCTTTCTCCCGGGGAGAGAACTTCCATTATAGAGGCTGTGAATAGCCAAGCCCCAAAAGGGGGAATATCTGCTGGCCCCACAGGTCTTCCTAAATGGACTTTACATGGCTCACATTGGAACCCTAACCTCCCAGGTGAGTATACCAGGCTACTAAAGGCTAAGGAGTACTTAATCAGGGGTATGAAAGCATGTGCTATTTGTCTTGAGAATTGGATTTAATTCCAGGAAACTGTTTAAGATGAAATTGAAACCCCTAACCATTTTTATAATAAGTTATGCAAGTGCCAAGCAGTATATAGGATTAGATGCATTCATTGCAAAAGATTCCAGAATCATTAACTCAGCCTTCTTTAATCATTCACAACCAGAAACATAGAAATATTTCCATAAGAGTTGCACTGGATGGCATTACAAGGACATGAGCAAGCTCAAGAGAATTGCCTATATGTATATGAGGGAAAGGACAAAGAAAAAGAAAAACCTAACTCAAAAACTCACCCTATCCTCATTCCTACTCAAGTAACACCAGGAAATTGTAAACTACATGAACGTTTTTATTATCACCAGAAGGGCCACATTGCTTGCAAATATAGAAATAAGTTGCTCTTAGGCTTTAGACTTCCATGAGCCAGGATGGCAGAGCAAGCAGTAAGTTGCTCTCACTATCCCTTATTGACCTCTAAAACCCAGAAAATATCACCCCAGGAAAAACCCTGGAACAGCTAGGCCAGCAGAAATATGGGTGCAGCTGTCTTTTAGCCCAGGAAGCTTAGGGTATTAATGTGAAAAGTCCATCTCACTCTGGTGGAAGGAAAGCAGTACAGGATGGGAGGGATCCCAGCAAGCCAGTGACAAGTCCCACCTCAGCAAACCAGTAAGAAATCCTGAGCCACAGGGTGGTGAAGCAGGTAACTACCAACACCAGAACCTCCTGAGTGCCTTGGCACAGTCAGGGGAACAGGTAGACTCCAGCTCAGAAAACCACCATGTGTGCTGGTGGGCAGGAATCCCCATAGGAGGCAAACCTCCCAGTGCTTCAGCACAGCTCCAGGCAAACAGCCAATACTTCTGGTGCTTCAGAGCAGCCCAGGTGAGCAGGCATCTTCCAGGGGCCAGACACCCACCCCCACCCCGAGCACTTCAGTGCTGTTGACCCCAGCTCAGAATCAGGTAAGCTGCCAGACCCTTACAGCCTCCAGTTGCCAGCACCTGGGGCTCCAGCACACAAAGCCAATGACTAGGTCCCTGGCCCCCACCACAAGAAGCTTGGGTCAGTGCCCCCTGTGCTATAGCAGCAGAGTTCAACTTTAAAAGCCAGGAAATAGGCAAACATCACGAGCAAAAAGAAGAAATAGACAATGACCATAGATTCTTCCCATAGACACAGGGAAGATCAAAACACAAAGTCAGAAGAGGAGAGCATTGTCAATATACCCACATCTGAAGCATTAAAAGGGAATATTAACAGTTCTCAAGCCCAGAAAGCCTTCTTAGAAGAGCTCAGGAAGGATTTTTAAAGTCAAATAAGAGAGGTAGAAGAAAAATTGGGAAAAGAAATGAGAGTTACACAAGAGAAAGTCAATAGCTTGGAAAAGGAAGGACAAAAATTGACTGCAGAAAACAAGTCCTTAAAAAATACAATTTGCCAAGTGGAAAAAAAATACACTGAAGAAAACAACTTAAAAAATAGAATGGGCCAAATAGAAAAGGAAGTAGAAAAGCTAACTGCAGAAAATGATTCCTTAAAAATTAGAATTGGGCAAGAGGAAACTAATGATTCTATGAGATAGCAAGAAAGCAGTCAAATAAAATGAAAAGAATGAAAAACTAGAAGAAAATGTAAAATAGCTCATTTGAAAAACAACCGACCTGGAAAATAAATCCTCAAGAGATAACTTATGAATTATTTAATTGGAAACCAAATAATCTAATCCTAAAGAATGAGTGGGTCAAACAACAAATCATAGAAACAATCAATAACTTCATCAAAGAGAATGCAATAATGAGACAACATTTAAAAAAAAACACTTATGGAATGCAGCCAAAGCAGTTCTTAGTGGAAATTTAATACCTCTGAAGGCTTACATGAATATAATAGAGAAAAAGGAGATCAATAAATTGGGCATGCAAACAAAAAAGCTTGGTATAAGGATATACACTGTACACCAAGATAAGGTCAAAATGTGTCCACAATTGAAACATAAACAGTGCTGCCATAAGTAAATTAGGAGAGCAAGAAATAGTTTACCTGTCAGATCTATGGAGAAAGGAAGAATTTATGAACAAACAAGAGATAAAGAACATTATGAAATGCAAAATGAACAATTTTGATTACATTATATAAAAAAAAAATACACAAGGGAAACCAAAGCCACCAAAATTAGAAGGGGAGCAGAAAGCTGGAAAACAATTTTTTAACTGCCATTGTCTCTGCTAAAGGCCTCAGTTCTAAAATATTTAGAGAACTGAGTAAAATTTATAAAAATATAAGTTATTCCCCAATTGACAAATGGTCAAAGGATATGAATAGACAGTTTTCAAATGAATAAATTAAAACTATAGTCATATAAAAATTTTCTAAATCACTATTGATTAGGTAAATGCAAATCAAAACAGCCCTGAGGTACCACATCACACCTATCAGACTGAATAATATGACAAAGCAGGAAAATGATAAATGTTGGAGATGTTGGGAAATTAAAGCACTAATGCATTGTTGGTGGAGTTGTGAACTGATCCAACCATTCTGGAAAGCAATTTGGAATGATGTCCCAAGGGTTATAAAATCATGCACACCGTTTGTCCCAGCAATACTACTTCTAGGTCTGTATCCCAAAGTGTTGATAAAAATGGGAAAAGGACCCACATGTACAAAAATATTCACAGCAGCTCTTTTTTGTGGTGGCCAAGAAGTGGATATTGAGGGGATGCCCATCAATTGGGGAATGGCTGAACAATATTAATATAATGGAATAATATTGTGCTATGAGAAATGATAAGCAGGCAGACTTCAGTAAAATCTAGAAAGACTTCTGGGAACAGATGCTGAGTGAAGTGAGCAGAACCAGGAGAACATTGTACATAGTAACAGTCACACTGTATAATGACTGACTTTGATGGACTTAGCTCTTCTCAGTAATGCAAGGGTCTAAGACATTTCCAAAAGTTTCATGCTGGAAAAAGCAATCAACTTCCAGAGAAAGAACTATGGAGTATGAATGCAGATCAAAGTATACTACTTACTCTCTCTTTTTTTTTTTGTTTATTTGTTTCTATTTGTTTCTTCTTTCTCATGGTTCCCCCCATTTGTCCTAATTCTTCTTTACAACATGATTAATGTGAAAATGTTTCATATGAATGTGTATGTGGAGGCTATATCAGATTGCATGCCATCTTGGAGAGAGGAGGGGAGAGAGGAGGGGAGAGGGATGGGGAGAAAATTTAAAGCTCAAGATCTTATGGAAGTGAATCTTGAAGACTAAAACTAGATAAATTATTTTAAAAAAAAGAAAAAATGGAAATGATTTTAAAAAAAATTGGAAAGGCTTACATGAACTGATGCTGAGTGAAGTGAGCTGGACCAGGAGAACATTGTACAATACTAGCAATACTGTACAATAATTAGCTATAGATAGCTTAGCTCTTCTCAACAATACAATGATCCTCTTCCACTTCTGGGAGCCAAGATGGCAGAGTGAAAAGGTAGTTGATCTCACTCTCCCCTATCAACCTCTGAAAACCCAGAAAATAACACCCCAGAAAAAAAACCCTGGAACACCTGAACTAGAAGAAAGATGGGGAGCAGCAGTGCATCAGCCCAGCAAACGGGTCTCCCAGTGCCTCAGCAAAAATAAAGGAGGCAGAACTACAAGGGGCCCTAGGCACATAAGTACCCTGCAGCATTCATCTGAAAGGAGGTGAACAAAACAACCTAAAGGCTTCCTAAAGCCTTGGCCTTGCTGATTCCAACCCAACACCAGGTGAGCTGTTAGGAGCCCTGCAGCCTCCAAATGTGAAGAAATCCTGATGCCCAGGTGGTAGAGCAGGCAAACACCAACCTCCCAGTGCCTCAATGAGGGTAGGAGAACCACTGGAAAGCAGCTCAGAAAACCACCAGCACTCTAACACAAAGGAATCTCCAGTGCATTAGCAGAAATGAGGGAGGCAGCATTGGAAGGGGCCCCAGACAGATAAACACCCTGCAGCACCCATCTAAAAGGAGCTGAAGAAAGCTAAAGGAAAGGAAAAGCAGACAACCTAGAATGGCCTGAAAGTTCCAGCCTTGCTCATTCCAGCCCAACACGAGGTAAGCTGCCAGAAACCTACAATCTCCAATTGCCAGCACAAGAGGCCCTAGCACACAAAGCCAGTGACCAAGACCTAGGCTCCCAACACAAGAAGCTTGGGTCAGTACCCTCTGTTCCCCAGCAGGAGAACTCTTTAAAGTCCAGGGAATAAAGAAACACCATTTGCAAAAAGAAGCATACCATAGATTCATATTATGAGAAGAGTGAAGATCAAGACAGAAATTCTAAAGAGGAAAACATTGTCAACAAACCCACATCTGCAACAACAAAAGGTAATATGAACTGGTCTGAAACCCAAAAAGCCTTCTTAAAAGAGCTCAAGAAGGATTTAGCAGTCAAATGAGAGAGGTAGAAGAGTCCTTCAAAAATACAATTGGCCAATTGGGAAAAAAAAATACACTGAAGAAAACAAGTCCCTAAAAAACACAATTGGCCAATTGAAGAAGGAAGCACAAAAACTGACAGAAGAAAACAATCTGTTAAAAACTAAAATTGGACAAATGGAAACTAATGTCTCTATGAGAGAGCAAGAATCAGTCAAACAGAAACAAAAAAAAAATGAAAAAATAGATGAAAATGTAAAAAACCTCATCAGTAAAACAACTGACCTGGAAAATCAACTCAGGAGAGACAATTTAAAAATTACTGGACTACCTGAAAATCATGATGAAAAAAAGAGCCTGGACAGTATCTTTCAGGAAATCATAAAGGAAAACTGCCTGGAAGTCCTAGAACCAGAAGGGAAAATAACCATAGAAAGAATCCACCTATCACCACCTGAAAGAGATCCCAAATTGACAACACCAAGGAATATAATAACAAAATTCCAAAATTACCAGATGAAAGAGGTGCTGCAAGCAGCCAGAAAAAAAAAATTTAAATATTCTGGAACCACAGTCAAGATTACAGAGGACCTTGCAGCTTCTACCTTAAAAGACTGCAGGGCATGGAACATGATATTCCCTAACACAAAGGAGTTTGGAAAGCAGCCAAGGATCAATTACCCAGCAAAAACGAGCATCATTTTTCAAGGGAGGAGGTGGATATTCAATGAAATAGGGGACTTTGAAACTCTTCTGATAAAAAGACCAGAGCTCAACAAAAAAATTGATCTTCAAGTACAGGACTCAAAAAGGACTTAAAAAGGTAAATGGGACAGAAAGGTACAATATGTTGTTAATAAGGGGGGGGCTGTTTAAACCCCTACAAGGGAATATGACATTTGCAACCCTTGAGAAATGTATTGTTATTACAACATGCTAAAGGAGTATAAATAAAGAGGTGGCTATTAGTTGATTTTGATGTAAGGATAAAAAAAAATCTAATCAAGTGGGTTAAACAGATCCAAGTAAATGGATTAGTCTGATGTAGAAAATGTACTGAGAAAGGAGGAGGCAGACAAGGGTAAATTACATTACAAGAAAGACACAAAATCCTATTACAGCAGGGAAAGAAGGGAGGGGGAGCATTGTTTGAACCTTACTCTCATTAGATTTGGATCAAGAAGGGCATAACCTAATCAGTTAGGTATAGAAATCTAAGTTGCCCTAAGGCAGTAGGAGGGAAAAGGGGAAAGAAAAGGGAGGGGAAAGAAAAGGAGGGGAAAGAAGGAGGAAGAAGCAGTAAGAGTAAAGGGGAAGAAAGGGAAAGGGATAATAAAAGGGGGGAGAGACTGAAGGAGGCAGTGGTCAAAAGCAAAACACCAGTGAAGGGTGGAAAGGAAAAAGGAGAAAGAAAAGCAGAAATGGGGGGGAAAGGATGGAGAAAAAGAAACAGATAGTAATCTTAACTGTGAATGCGAATGGGATAAACTCTCCCATAAAACAGAAACAGATTGCAGAATGGATTAAAAACCATAATCCTACAATATGTTGTTTATAGAAAACACATTTGAAAAAGAGTGACACATACAGGGTAAAGGTAAAAGGCTGGAGCAGAATATATTATGCATCAGCTGAAGTAAAAAAAGCAGGTAGCAATCCTGATCTCAGACAAAGCAAAAGCAAAAATAGATCTAATCAAAAGAGATAAGGAAGGAAACTACATCCTGCTAAAAGGCACCATAGACAATGAAGTAATATCATTACTAAACATATTCGCACCAAATGATATAGCATCCAAATTCTTACAGGAGAAGTTCAGGGAGTTACAGGAAGAAATAGACAGCAAAACTATACTAGTGGGGGACCTGAACCTCCCCTCTCAGCACTAGAAATCTAACCCAAAATAAACAAGACAGAAGTTAAGGAGGTGAATAGAACATTAGAAAAATTAGGTATGATAGACCTCTGGAGAAAACTGAATATGGATAGAAAGGAATATACTTTTTTCTCGGCAAGTACATGGCACATACACAAAAACTGACCATGCACTAGGGCAAAAAACCTCACAATCCAATGCAGAAAGGCGGAAATATTAAATGCATCCTTTTCAGATCATGATACAATAAAAATTATATGTAATAAAGGGCCATGGAAAAGATAAAAAAATAATTGGAAACTAAATAATCTAATCCTAAAAATGATTGGGTCAAACAACAAATCATAGAAACAATCAATAATTTCATTCAGAGAATGACAATAATGAGACAACATACAAAACTATGGGATGCAGCAAAGCAGTTCTTAGGGGAAGTTTTATATCTCTAAATGCTTACATAAATAAAATAGAAAAAGAGGAGATTAATGAATTGGGCATACAACTAAAAAAACTAGAAAAAGAACAACTTAAAAATCCTCAACTAAACACCAAATTAGAAATTTGAAAACCAAAGGAAAAATTAAGAAATTGAAATTAAAAAACTATTGAAGTAATAAATAAAACTAAGAGCTGGTTTTATGAAAAAAAACAATAAAATAGATAAACCTTTGGTAATTTAATTAAAAAAAGAAAGAAAAAACCAAATTACTAGTATCAAAATGAAAAGGGTGAAGCTACCACCAAGGAAGAGGAAATTAAAACAATAATTAGGAATTATTTTGCCCAACTATATGCCAACAAATTTGACAATCTTAGTGAAATGGATACATATTTACAAAAATATAAATTGCCCAGATTAACAAAGAGGAAGTAAAATACTTAAATAACCCCATCTCAGAAAAAGAAATTGAACAAGCCATTGATGAACTCCCTAGGAAAAAATCTCCAGGGCCAGATGGATTTACATGAATTCTATCAAACATTTAAAGAACAATTAATTCCAATACTATATAGACTATTTGGGAAAATAGGTGAAGAAGGAGTCTTACCAAATTTTTTTATGATACAAATATGGTGTTGATACCTAAACCAGGAAGAGTCAAAATAGAGAAAGAAAATTATAGACCAATTTCTCTAATGAATATAGATGCAAAAATTTTAAACAAAATACTAGCAATAGATTGCAGCAACTTATCACAAGAATAATACACTATGACCAGGTAGGATTTATACCAGGAATGCAGGGTTGGTTCAATATTAGGAAAACTATCAGCATCATTGAGCATATCAACAACAAAACCAACAGAAACCACATGATCATCTCAATAGATGCAGAAAAAGCTTTTGATAAAATACAACACCCATTCCTATTAAAAACACTAGAAAGCATAGGTATAAATGGAGTCTTCCTTAAAATAATAAATAGCATATATCTAAAACCTTCAGCAAGCATTATATGTAATGGGGACAGGCTAGAAGCATTTCCAATAAGATCGGGGGTGAAACAAGGATGTCCATTATCACCACTGTTATTCAATATTGTACTGGAAAGTTTAGCTTTAGCAATAAGAGAAGAAAAAGAAATTGAAGGCATTAGAATAGGCAAAGAAGAAACAAAGCTATCACTCTTTGCAGATGACATGATGATATACTTAGAGAATCCTAGAGAATCAAGTAAAAAACTACTTGAAATAATAAACAACTTTAGCAAAGTTGCAGGCTATAAAATAAACCACATAAATCATCAGCATTTCTATATATTAACAAAGCCCAACAGCAAGAGATAGAAAGAGAAATCCCATTTAAACTTACTGTAGACATTATAAAATATTTAGGAGTCTACCTCCCGAAACAAACCCAGGAACTCTATGAACACAATTACAAAACACTTTTCACACAAATAAAATCAGATCTAAATAATTGGAAAAACATCAGTTGCTCATGGGTAGGCCGAGCTAATATAATAAAAATGACAATCCTACCTAAGCTAATTTACTTATTCAGTGCCATACCAATCAAACTACCAAAAATTATTTTATAGAGTTAGAAAAAATAATAACAAGATTCATTTGGAAAACAAAAGGTCCAGAATATCAAAGGAACTAATGAAAAGAAATGCAGGGGAAGGTGGCCTAGCAATTCCAGATCTTAAATTGTATTATAAAGCAGCAATCATCAAAACTGCTTGGTACTGGCTAAGAAATAGGGAGGTGGATCAGTGGAATAGGTTAAATATGCAAGACACAGTAGTCAATGACTATAGTAATCTATTATTTGATAAACCCAAAGACCCCAGCTTCTGGGATAAGAACCCACTCTTTGAAAAAAACTGCTGGGAAAACTGGAAAAGAGTATGGCAGAAACTAGGCATAGACCCAAATCTCACCATATACCAAAATAAAGTCAAAATGGGTTCATGACTTAGATATAAAGGCTGATACCATAAGTAAACTGGGAGAACAAGGAATAGTTTACCTATCAGATCTATGGAGAACAGAAGAATTCATGACCAAACAGGAGATAGAGAACATTATGAAAAGCAAAATGGATAATTTTGATTACATTAAATTGAAAAGTTTTTGCACAAACAAAGCCAATGCAACTAAGATTAGAAGGAAGGTAGAAAATTGGGAAAGAATTTTTACAACCAGTCTCTCTGATAAAGGCCTCATTTCTAAAATATATAGAGAATTAAGACAAATTTATAAGAACACAAGCCATTCCCCAATTGATAAATGGTCAAAGGATATGAACAGACAGTTCTCAGATGAAGAAATTAAAGCCATCTATAGTCATATGAAAAAATGCTCTAAATCGTTATTGATTAGAGAAATGCAAATCAAAACAACTCTGAGGTACCACATCACACCTATCAGATTGGCCAACATGACAAAACAGGAAAATGATAAATGTTGGAGAAGATGTGGGAAAATTGGAACACTAATACATTGTTGGTGGAGTTGTGAAATGATCCAACCATTTTGGAGAACAATTTGGAACTATGCCCAAAGGGCTACAAAAATGTGCATACCCTTTGATCCAGCAATAGCACTTCTAGGGCTATATCCCAAAGAGATCAAACAAATGAGAAAAGGACCCACATGTACAAAAATATTCATAGCAGCTCTTTTTGTGGTGGCAAAGAATTGGAAATTGAGAGGATGCCCATCAATTGGGGAATGGCTGAGCAAGTTGTGGTATATGAATGTAATGGAATACTATTGTGCTATAAGAAATGATAAACAGGCTGACTTCAGAAAAACCTGGAAAGACTTATATGGTCTGATGCTGAGTGAAGTGAGCAGAACCAAGAGGACTTTGTACACAATAACAGCATGTTATGCAATGACTAATATTGTTAAACTGAACCCTTCTCAGCATTACAAGGATGTAAGACATCTCCAGAGGCCTCGGCATGGAAAATGCTGTCCACATCCAAAGAAAGAACTATGGAAGTGAATGCTATCTCTTTTTTTACCTTCTGTTGAGTTTTGTTTCATCTTTCTGATGGTTCCTCCTCTTGGTTTTAATTTTTACTTACAACTTCACTAATGTGAAAATATGTTTCATGGGTATGTAAATGTAAAGCTTATATCAGATTGTGCACCATCTTGGGAAGGGTGGGGGGGAGGAAGGTGGAGAAAAATTTTCAACTCAAAAGCATATGGAAGTGATTATTGGTAAATCAAAATAAATGAAGAAAATTAAAAACCAAGCAAACAATAAACTGATCCAAGACAATTCCAAAAGACCAATGATGGAAAATGCTACTCACATCCAGAGAAAGAACTAAGGCATCTGGAGGGGATTGAACATACTTTTTTCACTTTATTGTTGTTGTTGATGTTGTTTTTTGCCTTGTGGTCTTTTTCTTTTGTTCTGATTCTACTTTTTCAACATGACTAATGTAATGTGGAAATATGTTTAACATGATTGTACATGCATAACATTAAAAAAAGAATAAAAGACTGGAGGAATTTAAGGGAAAAATATGGGGACTTAAAGAAGATGGGTGGTT
Organism: Phascolarctos cinereus; assembly: GCF_003287225.1. Lineage (NCBI taxonomy): Eukaryota > Metazoa > Chordata > Mammalia > Diprotodontia > Phascolarctidae > Phascolarctos > Phascolarctos cinereus. Next base: position 173,032,325 of record NW_027555958.1, read on the forward strand.
CTAGAAAGGCCCAAGGGGATTCTACAGCACTAGTGAATGTTTGTGAGGGCAATAGATTTTGATTAGGATCTTTTTGTTTTTCCTTATCTGGCTGTTCTTGCTGCCAATTAGTTTAGTTTCTGCCACTCCCCACCCTGTTGAACCTTATGTCACCCTTAAGGTTGGTGTCACAGTTTATAATTGCTTACTAGATACTGAAACTTCTAAATCTGTTTTGATGTGCATACCAATTCTGACTATACTTCTATTGAATCTCTAAATGTTGTCAAGGTCTCAGTGAATTCTGAAAGATCCGAAACTTTGTTCTCCAGCACAGAAACTGTTAGAGCTCTCTCAGTAGAGTATGCTTTTCTGTTTTTACCTAAATGTCCTGTTGACCTACTGGACAGTGATCTTCTTTGTAAACTTAGGGCCACTATCCTGATGGATCTCTGAGTCTGGGACTCCCTGAGGACTTCCTCCCTTTGTTCCCTATACTGGTTCAAAATGCTCAAGAGACCACAGAGGATAGTCTGGGTATTCTTTTTATTTAGCATTTTTTTTTCAACAGTTATATGTAAAATAAATTTTTAACATGTGTTTTTAGGGACAGCTAGGTGGCACAGTGGATAAGCTCTGGCCTTGGAATCAGGAGGACCTGAGTTCAAATATGGCCTCAGACACATGACACTTACTAGCTATGTGACTCCGGGCAAGTCACTTAACCCTGATTGCCTCACCAAAAATTAAGGCAAAAAAATTGTTTTTAAAACTTTGAGTTTTGAATTCTCTCCCTTCCTCTCTTCCCACTTCCCCTCATTGGGAAGGAAAGAAATTCAGCATAGATTATACATGTGTAGTCATGCAAAATATTTCCATATTAGTCAAATAGTGAAAGAAAACATAGACAAAAAAACCTCAAGAAAAATAAAGCAAGCAAACAAACAGTATGCTTCAGTACTTATTCAAACACCATCAGTTCTTTCTCTAGGGGTGATTAACATTTTTCATCATAAGTCCTTGAGAGTTGTCTTGGATCATTATATTGCTGAGAATACCTAAGTCATTCACAGCTAATCATCTTACAATACTGATGTTACTTTGTACAATGTCCATTTCACTTTACATTAGCTTATTCAAGTCTCTCCAGGCTGTTCTGAGAGCATCCCACTCATCATTTCACATGGCACAATAGTATTACATCACCATCAAATACCACTACTAATTCAGCCATTCCCCACTTGATGGGAAGCCCCTCCATTTCCAGTTCTTTGCCATAAGAAAAGAGTTGTTGTAAATATTTGTACATATAGGTCCTTTTTCTCTCTCTTTTTTTAATCTCTTTTGGGATACAGACCTGGTAGTGGTATTGCTTGGTATGTACAGTTTTATAGCCCTTTGGATGTAGTTCCAAATTGCTATTCTGGATGGTTGAATCAGTTTACAACTCCACCAATAGTGTGTTAATGTCCCATTTTCCCTATATTCCTTTGACCCTTTGCCATCTTCCTTTTCTGTACTATTAGCCAATAGGTACAAGGCAGTATCTCAGAATTGTTTTAATTTGCATTTCTCCAATCAATAGAGTTACAATTTTTTTTTCATATGACTATAGATAGCTTTGCTTACTTCATCTGAAACTGTTCATTGATTTTGATCATTTATCAACTAGGGAATGGCTCACACTTTTATAAATTTGCCCTGCAGAATATCATTCCAAGTCCTCTGAATCCTTTAATGTAGAAGCTGCTAAATCTTGGGTTATCCTGACTGTGGCTCCATAATACTTGAATTGCTTCTTTCTGGCTGCTTGCATTCTCCTTGACCTGGTATCTCTGGAATTTGGCTGAAATATCCCCGGGAGTTTCCATTTTAGCATCTATTGCAGGGGGTGATTGGTGTATTATTTTAATTTATATTGTACGATCTGCTTCTAAAATATCAGGGCAGTTTTCCTTGATAATATCTTGATAGATGATGTCTAGGCTTTTTGTTTTTATCATGGCTTTCAACTAATCCAATAATTTTCAAATTATTTCTCTTGGATCTATTTTCCTGGTGAGTTTTTTTTTCAATCAGATATTTCAAACTGTCTTCTTTTCTTTTTCATTCTTTTGGCATTGTTTTCTTGTTCTTTGATTTGTCATAAAGTCATTAGTTTGCATTTGCTCAATTCTAGTTTTTTAAGGAATTATTTTCTTCAGTGAGATTTTGCACCTCTTTTTTTTTTTTTTTTTTTTTTTTTTTTGTAATTGGTGTCAAGTGACTTGCCCAGGGTCACATAGCTAGTAAGTGTCAAGTATTTGGTCTGAGGCTGGATTTGAAGTCACGTCATCCTGACTTCAGGCCTAGTGTTCTATCCACTGCACCACCTATCTGCTTCTGCACCTCCTTTTCCATTTGGTCAATTCTACTTTTTAAAGAATTTTTTAAAAAATTTTCTTCAGTGAATTTTTGTGTTTCTTTTTTTCCATTTGGCCAATTCTGATTTTCAAGGCATTCTTTTCCTCATTGGCTTTTTGTACCTCTTTTACCATTTGGGCTAGTCTGTTTTTTAAGGTGTTATTTTCTTCAGTGGTGTGTGTGCGTGTGTGTGTGTGTGTGTGTGTGTGTGTGTTTGTGTGTGTGTCTCCTTTACCAAATGGTTGACTCTTTTTCATGATTTTCTTGCATCACTCTCATTTCTCTTCCTAATTGTCCCTCTACCTCTCTTATTTGATTTTCAAAATCCTTTTTGAGTTCTTCAACGGCCTGGCAACAATGTACATTTTTCTTGGAGGCTTTGGATGTTGGAGTTTTGCCTTTGTTTTCTTATTCTGCATGTGTATTTTGATCGTCCTTGTCACCACGTGACTTTCTATGGTCAGATTTTTTTTTTCTGTTGCTTGCTCATATCCTCAGACTTTCAACTCTTTGTTAAAGTAGGGCTCTGCTTCCAGGGTGGAGGGCACACTTTACCAAGCTTGGGGAGTTTTCTGAAGGTGTTTTCACAGACATTTGAAGTGACCTGTAAGTTTTCAGTTCTTCCAGGGTGGTATGATCTAAGGAGAGGTGTTTACAGCTCTCATGGCCTGTGTTCTGCTCTGTGGGTGTCTTTCTGCCCTGGAACTATGAGGAGGGTCCCCACACCACTGTGGCCACAAGTTCTGGTGTTCTAAAGCTCCTTCTTGCCCTGGGACTGCCATTCAGGACTTTGACCCAGAACCAAATATGGGTAAAGTAACAGAGTCCTTCCTCAGTGTTAGCAAAGAGACCCCTGTAATCTGCTTCTGACCATGTTTGACCCCATTATTGTCTGTGGGTTGAGAGCTCCAGAAAGAGCTGCTGCTGCTGTTGCTGTTGCTGCTGTTGATGCTGCTGCTGATTCAGTGACTTCTAAAACCTGTTCCTGGTTTCCAGGGGCTAGGGCTGTGCTGGCATGGCCTGTGTTTGACTGTATTCTTCTCTCCCTTTGGTGCAACCAACCTTTCCTGGCAACCTTGTAAGTTGTCTTGGGCTGGAAAATTGTTTCACTCCATCTTTTGGGGGTTTCTACTGCTCTAAAATTTGTTTACAGTCATTATTTAAAGGTATTTTGAGGGATTGTGTGGAGATCTCAGGGAAGTCTCTACCTTTACTCTGCCATTTTGCCTCTGCCTCTTTAGTGTGGATATTCTTTCTGATATCCCTGATTCTTTATGGAAACTACATCCTCAAATGTAGAATTGTTTAAAAAAAAAAGTGCTATCCCGGCCACCATCAAAACTAAGGGAGAGCCACCTCCATCCATTCCTTGATATTATTTGTCCAATTGTTATCCACTGTTTGAGTGATTAAGGTATTATTATTTTATGTAAATCCCTTGCAACACTCCTATCTTCCCCATTAAAAAACCCACCCCAAGTTCAGATGGTAAACCTGTTTATCTCTTTGTATAAGAGTTATGCGCTATTAATGCTCGTATTATACCCAGACACACCCAGTAGTGCTCAACCCTGCTAGCACCATCTCCTCAATTCGCTGTGAGGCTACCTATATTACTATAATAGACCTTTGTTCAGCTTTTCTTAACATTCCATTTACCCAGACACTTAGTTCCCATTTGCCTTCACCTGGAAGAACACGTAATGAATGTGGATGGATCTGCCTCAAGGGTGAGAAAGTTCTATGCCTTTGCTCATGCATTACAATAAGATTAAGCTTCCATCACTTTTAAGAACTCCTCTCTGGTTCAGCATGTTGATAATCTCATACTAGCCAAAACCAGTGTTAAGGCTTCAAAGACTCTAATCATCAACTTCTTCTCCAGCTTCGTCTGAGGGGCCACAACATTTTCAAATCAGAGGTTCAGTGATGTCTCCCCTAAGTTGATATCATTTTGTCTGCTATCACTTGCTTTATTTCATAAAGGCTTGTTAACAATTATCTGCTCCTACAAGTAAAGGACAATTGCAGGCTATTTGGTGAGCAGTTGACTATTACAGACAGTGGATTCCATCCTTTGGTAAGATCACTAAGCTTTCTCAAACCAAAGACCACATTCTAGAGCCCTTACAGCTTGAACAACACTTTACTGTCCTGGTTGACCTCAAGAGTACTATTATCAGCTCCAGCACTAGGACTTCCAGATTACAAGAAGCCTTTTTCTCTTTTTGTCCATGAGCATAAGGGGGTGGCTTCTGGTGTCCAAACTCAAGCATTTGGACCCTTCCTTTGCTCTGTGGCATACTATTCTGCCAGTTTAATGCAGTTTATGCAGGAGCTCCACCTTGAGGATGGTGGCTGCCACTGTCTTCTAGGTAAGTAAAGCATGTGACTTGGTATTAGGGTCACCTTTATAATTTGGTGTCCCCATGAGGTTAAGACTCTTTTGTTACTACACTGAACTCAGGCTTTGTTTGATCAGAGACTTTCCAGGTCACTCTTGGTAAAGAGAATATTACTGTCAAATGCTGTTCCATTCTTAATCCAGCAACATTACTACCTGACTACCTACCTCAGGAGAGCCTTTCTACAAATCTTCCTCTGTGGTACATGTGGTCAAAAGGCTTGCACCGACCTTTCTAACAGTCTCTTACAAAATTCTGAAGATTCTTCTTTTATGAGGGATAGCATTTGATACACACGTGCTGTAGTGGTTCCTGACCATGATACTGTTTGGAGTAGTTCTCTGCCATGCAACCTCAGCACCCAAGCTCCTGAATCATTCGCATTTACACAAGCTTGCTGCCTTGCTGGCAAACAGAGCACAACCATCTATACCAATTCCCTTTATGTTTTTGGAATCTGTCACACAATGCGGTGCTATGGCTGAAGAGGGTTGCTTTTTTACTTCTTCTGGTAAGATCATTGCAAACACATAGCATATCAGGGAACTTTCATCCACCTTGCAGCTTCCCCAAGCCCTGGCCATTGTCCATTTTCCTGCCCATACTAATGAAACTGACCATTTCAAGAAGAAACAACTGTGCTTATACTGCTGCAAAATTTGCTGCCCTTGAAGGCCGCACACATGTGTTTCTTCTTTGTCCTTCTGAAAATGCTGACCTCTCCATAGCTTACAATTGCTTTGAAGATGCGAAATGGAAATAGCATTTCTGGTCTAACCAGGTAAGTGGGGGCTGGGTGACTGTGGAAGGCAAATCTCTCCTCCCTCAAAGTCTCTATCACCAGGTATGTCTGCCTGTCTGTAAGGGGGAGCATCCTAGCTGAAAGGGAATTGTTTATTTGACAAGAAGATCATGGGTCAAAACAGATATTACCTCTATGGCTGAATGTATTTGTGCTTTCTGTCCAACTTGTTGGCTGTTTATTCAACATGGATTAATTCTCTGTAGCTTACACTCCTTTTGAGCACTTACAAATTGACTTCATCTGCATGCTTAAGTGTGGCCACTATAAGGTCTGTATTATTGTGATCAGATCATGTGTTGGGCAGAGGCTTTTCTTGGTCTTAAGACCACTGCAGGTTTTGTTCTTAATATTATTATCAGAGAAATTGTGCCCTATTCCACCCCACTAGCTTGTCTTGATTTGGGTAGAGGGTCTCATTTCACTGATACAACTCTCTCATAAATTTATTCTTCTCTTTGGTTACTTCTATTTTTCACACCTCGTATCACTCCCAAAGTTCAGGTGAGGTTGAGTGTATGAACAGAGAGCTTAAGATGCTGACTGGCAAATTATTTTCTGAAACTCACCTTATATGGCCTGATATGCTCTTTCTTGCATTGTTCTGTCTCCATAGCAGGACATGGGAATTATATATATCTTTCCTTTTAAAATGCTTTTTGGTCATCCTCCTAAAAGACAGAACCTCTCTCCCCAATATATGCATCATTACTGGGAGGAAATACTTCTGTTGCTTCTTAGATCAAAAAAAAAAAAAAACAGATTGAGAGAACTGCATGACACAGACGGTCAGTACAGACTGAGTCTTTAGAATTTTTGCTACATGACTTTCACTCTAGAGATGAGGTCTACATAAAGAATTTCCAGTGATCCAGCAGAACTCAACCTATTTGGGAAGGCCCATTCCAGATACTGGTGCCTACCCCAATAGCAATCAAGATCAGGGAAAGATACTCTTGGACATACCATCACCATATAAAACCTGCTCCACATGTTTTATAATGTTTTGGCTCTGATTTGTGCTATTCCATTTGTGGACTTTCCCTGCTCTATTAACTCTTCTCAGGAGGATTGGAAAAGGCAATGCTGTCAGTAATCTTCATGGTGAGTGAGATTATGCTTCATATCACCTCAAAGCTTTTGGGCCTTATGGGTGTTGGGTTTGCCAACATATACATAAGAGGCACTTAACCCATGGATAATCCTTCCCATCACAGAGAGAGACCATTCAAAAAAGTCACTACAATTTACAGAGGCAGTTCACAGGTCTTCAGAGTAAATAGTGAATCCCCTCAACCATTTTCTCCCTTTATGCTGGCTAAATGCTTTACAGTGTATCCAGATGCAGAAAAAAATCAACTGGACAACTCCCTAAGCTATTACTTTTGCTGAATTAGAAAATAATAGATTCCTTGCACAGTTTAATGATTCCATTGAAGCTTATGAGAGTCAAAATACTGGACTAACTGTATTGATCCCCTTGCCTACATTCAAGATATGTGTTAAGTAGAAGGAAGGGATTAATGTCACTTTGGCCCTGGGTAATGTACTGTATTGAATTAAAATTGTCTAGTTCCTCAATGTCACTGAAGGACAACTAGAGAAAAAATAATCTACCAGAAATCTGGGGGGTAGGGGTTTAAACATCAAAAAAGATATGTGATTATAGTAAAAAAAAAACCCTATAAAACAATATGGACAAGGATGAAGTTCCTGTGTTCCTTATTTCAATATAATGGGGTCTCTGCAATGATGCAGGCTTTTAAAAACCTCTCCCTTAAAATTGAGAAACTCACCCAGACCACAAGTGAGTCTATCTTTTCCCTCCAAATCAAGGTGACTCCCTTAGCTCAAATGGTTTTACAAAATTGTATGACCTTAGACCTTATTACAGCCTTACAAGGAGGGACCTGTGCTATAATTGATCTTGTTGTTTCTACATTAATTGATGAAAGGAAATTGTGCTAAGCCTTAAGAAAATTCAACAAGTAATAACAGAAATTCAATTACCTAAACTAAGTGACCCCTAGTGGAATCATTTCTCCTGATTTACTTGGTTGCAAGGAAACAGTTTATTAGCCACCATAGGTAAATAAGCTCTCCTCATGTTAGGCTTCATTATTGTTCGTAAACTCTGTACCAGATGTTGCACTAAAGTATGTAAAAGTGTGCTTCCCAAGGGTCTTTTCTTAGTATTCAATTGTGATAATGATCACATAAAAAACCTTATAGATCTAGCTTATAGATAGTGATCCATGAGGGGACAACCCCTCCCTTTCCCACACACCCCAAGGATCAAAGGGATGAATTATAATTATACAACTAACTTCATTTTAGGAAGTACTTCCATTTTAAGAATTAACTTTCATTTTCCTGTAAATCACCTCATTTAGGGAAAATCAGGTTGGTTGTTTGCCCCCCTTCCATCTCAGAAAATCCCAAAACTTTCATCCAATATGAAATCAGATTACCCAAGCCTTACATTATCTTTTGACTATAGAAGTATCTGTGTAAAATCTGTATTTGGCATCTTTGTGCCTATTGAGCAGCCCTGAACACAATTTGTTTTGCAAAATGCATGCCTTGCTAATAAATCCTATTGCTCAGACTTTATGTCCTCAGTTACTAGAAATCCACTCAAGAAAAACACATTTTTTTGTTACAATCCTAAGAATTGGAAGCCCTGTATGTCCTGCTTTGTCCTCTGAGTTTAAGCTGAATACCAGTCAAGAAAACCCTTTTTGGAAACAGAAACCTTGGTATCAGAAAACTCTTTGGGATATATACACCCAGTAACAGAATTTCAGAGTCAAAAATATGGACATCTTATTCACTTAATTGGCGTGATTCCAAGTTGCTTTCCAAAAGTGGCAGTGATGACTACCACTTCAGCATTGATGGTCATCATCATAGGGGACAGACGAACCAGCAGAATCCACCTCAGAGAACCACCATGTGCTTCAGGGCGGCCTCAGGCAGGTAAGCATCTTCCAGTGGCCAGACCTCCATTTGCTTCAGTGTAGGCCTGTGGAAATGCAGAAAAACCTCAGCTGGCCTAGCACACACTAGACACCAACACTAGGAACCCATCTCAGTACCAAGTAATTTGCCAAACACCTACAGCCTCCAGCTGAAAGCATCCAAGGCCCTACGGCACAAAGCTAGTGACTGGAACCCTGGGCCCTAGCACAAGAAGGTTGGGAGAGTGCCTCTTATGCTCCATCAGGAGAGTCAACCTTAAAAGACAGGAAATAAGCAAACAACATGAGCAAAAGGCAAAAAAGAGCCTTGAACATAGAGAGCTTTTATGGTGACAGGGAAGATCAAAATACAAACTCAGAAGAGGACAACATTATCAATACACCTACATCAGAAACCCCAAAGGCAAATATGAATTGATCTCAAGACTAAAAAGCCTTCTTGGAAAAGCTTAAGAACAATTTTGAAAGTCAAATAAGAGAGGTAGAAGAAAAATTGGGAAAAGTAATGAGAGGCATGAAAGAGAAACTTAATAGTATGGAAAAGGATAAAAAAAAATTACTGACGAAAGCCAACTCCTTCGAAAGTAGAATTGGCCAAATAGAAAATGAGGTATAAAGGCTAGCTGAAGAAAATAATTTCTTAAAAATTAGAATTGGGCAAGTGGAAGATAACAATCCTGTGAGATGCAAAGAATCATCAAACAAAATCAAAAGAATGAAAAAGAAAAGAAAAGAAAATGTAAAATACCTTATTGGGAAAATAGATCCAGGTGACATAATTTGAGAATTATTGGACTTTCTGAAAGCCACGATCAAAATAAGAGCCTGGACATCATCTTTCAAGAACTTTTCAAGGAAAATGCCTTGCTATCCTGGAACCAAATAGGGCAAAATAGCCATTGAAAGAATCTATCAATCATCTCCTGAAAGAGATCCCAAAATGAATATTCCAAGGGATATGGTAGCCAAATTCCAGAATTATCAGGGAAGCAGAAAGAAAGATATCATAATGTCAAACTCAATCTATTTGATGTAAAATATATTCCATTTACCCTCTTCCTAATTTCTTATTTCTATTGTGCTTACCACCAAATTCCAGTCACACAGATTTATAACCCCAGAGTCATTGTGTACTATGCCCCAAGCCTTACCATGTCTAATCACTTTGCCAATTCTTTTTAATCTTACTTAAATAACATTTATTTCATATTTGCCTTTCTCTCATGGCCACCTGTCCACTTCAGTTTCCCACTAGATCAAAAAAACAAAACAACAACACTACAATGATATTGTTCTGTCTGCTTCTAGCCTCTTCATTTTCAAATAAATTATCTATATCAGGGCTTCGTAACCTGGAGTACATGAGCCAGAACAATTTTGACAGATTTCAGGGGGTCCATAAGCATGGAATTTTTAACATTTTCATGAATCTATTTCAATATTATTTTCATGTATAATATTATTTTTAAATTTTAGCAATTTAAGATTTTTTTTTCCTAAAGGAGTTTATAAGCTTTACAAAACTGCCAATGTGGGCAATGACACAAAGAAGTTATGAGACTGTGCTGTACACAGTAAGAAAATTAATTATTTGAACAAGGAACAGTTTGCCCCTGTCACTTTTCAGCTCCGAGTTTCACTGATTCCCTATTGACATTAAAATAAATATGTATTCCTCTATTTGGTTACAAAGCAGATATATCTCCCAGCCTGGAGTCAGGAAAACTGATCTTTCTTTACCCCCATCCGACTTTCCACTACATATGTCTAGGGCTTATTTTGGAGATTTGCTGGACATAACTCTTGGATAGAGCAGAGAGGCAATAAGAACAATAACTACTATGATGACAGCCACATTGAGCTCAGTCATGGGTTAAAACCAGGAATGAATGAGTTTTTAGGATCAGCTCAGGTGCCACATGTTATTGGAAGCCATCACTGCCTACACACCTTTCATTTCCATAACTGAAAATGAACTGTTCCTCTTCAAATGTCTCCTAGCACTTTCCTTAGACATGGTATATTTCTTAACATAATTTCCATTGTGATGTAGTTATTCATGTACCTTCCCTAGGACAGCTGATGGGCTATTAAAATGCTGTATTTCTTTATCTGTTTATGGATTCCTGTGAATTATTTGTCTCTCTCTTTTGCATATTATATCATATACACACATGTACACAAAGTCTTCCCCACACTTGTCACTCATATGTTTACCCCGAGTGTTTCTTTTTTCTTTTTTCTGGAATCCATTACTCATTTTTGGGAAATCTAGATATTACACATAGTGTTCTGGGAGAAGATTATCTCAGGTCTGTCCCTTGGAATTTTCTGTTTGATATTGAAACAAAATGAGAAAATTATATGTCATTCAGCCGTTACCAAAAGAAAATATACCTAGCCACAGAAGAGGGATATTCAACAGGACTATGCATTGAAAACCCTTTGAGCTTATTCAATTGAATGAAAATCTATCTGGATTCATCAGCCAAGTATTTGAAAGCTCCTGGAGCCCCTTCTGGCTCTTTTGTACTCAGGTGATAATAAAGTAACTTCAGTATTCTGAGATATTAGTCCTCTGAGTCAATGAGGTTTGGAGGAACAACTTCATAAAATACCTTTTCAAGAAAGCAAAAATGTAACCTGTATAAGGGAACATTTAAAATATTGTTCTTAAAAATATGTGGTAGAGTGGGAAGAAGCTTAAGGCTAGAGACCTGAGTTCTAATTCGGCCTCAAATATTTATAATCTGTATTACCTTGGGAAAGTCACTTAACTTCTGTTTTCCTCACTTTCCTTAATTGTTGAAAGGAGATAATAAAAGCAATATGAGGATCAAATGAGATAATATTTGTAAAGTGCCTGGCACACAGTAAGCACTACTGTCTATGAATTATCCCTTCTGGTGTACTGCACATATGCATTTACCTCTGCTGTTTGCTTCTGCAGGTAACCTATTAGTGTCTTAGTTTCTTCCACATCAGGGATGAGAAAAGTATACTTTCCAAAGCTCTCTTATCCTAATGCTTATAAGCACGTTCTAATCTTTCATGCCTTAGAGGCAATGGTTTCTGGTTTCTTTGGAGAGAAACTGGACATACACACATAGCTCCCTCCACTGAGCACCAAAGCCCACTCTGTTGGTCACTCTTTTTTCCTCTGAACCAGGAAAATAAGAAGGAAGCCTGAAAGGCACTGTTAATCTATCAGCTGACTTTTATAGCCTGTGGAGAAGCAGGTATTTTGTTGTTGTGGTTTTGGTTTGGTTTGGTTTGGTTTGGTTTTTTGCAGCCACTTATCCCAGAAGCAGCTGCAGTCACTGGAACCAATATTCTGTGACTTCTCATTAAGGTGACAATAGACAATCAACGTGAAAGATTTCACTGAGATGTAAACAATGAGACTTGACAAGTTACTGCATGGTCATAGACAGAGAAAAGGGAAAGATATCTGATGTTTTCACCTGGGGTAACTGGAAGGCTAATGGTGTCATCAACAGAGAGACAGAAATTAAATGAAAGGAAAGGTTTGGGGTGAAAATATTACCATTATAAATAACATACACATGCACAGAGTGTGTCTCAAAAGAAGTCTTAGGGCACTTTTCAACTTTAGTGGTTTAAAGTTACACAAAGATTTTTGAAACACTCTACTTTTTTAAGGTTCTCAAAACACTTCATAAGCAACTAGTTTGAGTCTTATAGCATGACTATGAGGTAGATACCATTATCCTCTTCTAAAGATAAGGAAAACGAGACTTAGAGAAGCTCTATGGCTTGTCCCAAATCTTCTTGACTCTAAGCCAAATGACCTAAAAAGTGTTAACTTTGGCCAAGTTCAGTTAGCAATACAGACAATATATACAATACATGTATAGGCATCTAGTAGGCACTTGGGGATTCAAGACTGGAGCTCTGAAAAATAGATGGGTGTAGAAATAAAGGTTTGAGAAGCATCTGCATAAAAATGATATGCCTTTAGATACGCCTTGGGAGTGAATATGATCACTGAGGGAGCAAATATATAGGCACAAGAGAACATCTTGAATCTAAGCAGGATTTTATCAGCCTAATAATTAAATCAAAAATTGGTAACAATATATCAGTCACATCTGTTCTTTCATCCGAGGAAAAAAAAACAGTCCCTGTTGCTTTAGGGGAAATTTTCTGATTTAGGGGAGGTTTTCTTTCAAGATGCTTCTCACTACAAAGAAACTCATTAGATTGATTGCTAAATCTTTTTCACCCCATTTAAGAATTTAAATTGGGGTGAACTATTTTAAGTTATTCAAAGACATTTGAATTCTAGGTGACTAATTGCTATTCATGCTCACCAGGGCTTAGTCCCTCAGATCCCTTTGGGAAAGTTAGAAACGTGACTATCCTATTTTTCCTCTCTTTTTTTTCCTTCTGTTTTTCAATTTCTTCAAACAAATATTGGGGAAGGGACTTACTGTCATTATTTGATGATTTACATCACATGAAGGATCCTCCATTATACAGAATGCCAGTCTGAGAACTCTACTGATGTAGATACCATGATGTATGTTGCTCCCTGCCCTCCCCCCACCATAGGTACAATGTTATAATTGGTTATTGTGTTCTGCCCAAGGACTCAATATCAAATAAATCCTAGTGATTGCCAATGATATGTCATTAAAGCAAAGAGAGAGCAACACACTTCAATAATACTTTAAATAGGAAGATTATCTTATAATTCCTATAAAATGGTCATAAATACACTGCACATATTGATTACAAGGGGCCCCAGTGCAGTATAAAATGTGCAAAACACATAAAACCATAACTTTACTGTACAATATATTGAATGGAAACCTAATCTACTAGTAATAATAACCTTGCCATTTTAATTAACAAGAATAGTGTTTACCTAAGAACTTAAAAGAGCTTCAAGGGGATAATTTGGACAAGCCAGGTCTCTTAAAAAAAAAAAACTGAGCTGATGCTTTATTTTCCAGTAGGTAAATAACTTTATGGAAAACATCGATGCATAAATTGTTATGCTAGCTAGCCTGAGCATCACCTCAAAATACTATCACAACAACACAAAAATTGTTGTTAATGGAGATATTGATAAAAATTACTCAACTAAATTCCAATAATTTCTTCAGTATCCACTATGAGCAAGTCATTGGGGTAGACACAGGTGATCCAAGGAAGCAGATGAAATATCCCCTAAATTAAAAGACATTGCATAATATAGGTGTAGGAGTTATAAAGTATATAGCAATGATTAATGTAAATGCATACAGGGTAGGAAATTATGGGGACAAAGGAGAAATTACGGTAAATTTTACAAGAAAAATTTGAATAAAGAACGAAAACTTTTAATGGGGGGTATCGTGTCAGTGAGAGGGGTCAGGAAAGGCTTCATGGAGATTATTATGTCTGATCTGAAAAAAAATAATACAAGGATTCTGAAAAGCAGAAATGAACAGGGGATTCATTCTAAGCCTAAGGGATGGCCTATCCAAATGATTAAAGGTGAGAGATGGAATGTCATGTGAAGAATAACCAATGGAATATTTTGACTGAACAACAGAATTTATGAAAAGGAGTAATATGAAATACCTCTGGAAAGGTCGAGTGGATACATATTTTTGGATTTAATTAAGCAAACGTAGATTAAGCTTTATAACATTCAAAACAAGATATCCAAGTAGGCAACAAGTACATAAAGATAAACAAGAGAAGTTGCTACCCTGAAGTTTATAGTCTATTGGTGGGAGCAGGAGTAGGGGATATATATAACAAACATATAGATGAATAAATAATAATCCCAATCAAGCAGGAATAAAACTGGAATGAGGGAAGAAATCTTATGGATTTTTAGAATAGGAAGAATGCTGAACTTTAAGTCACAGGACTTGAATTCAAATCACAATGTGGCTACATTTTATCTGCATGATCTTGGACAAGACAATTACAGTCTTTTTAAGAGGATCAAAGAAGTTAATAGATGTAAAACAATTTGCAAAACTTTAAACATTATATGAATATTAGGTATAATTAGTAGAAAAAGAGGACTAAAATGAAAAGATCAGAAAAGGCAAATTCTTCCTATGCACAATGTTTCCTAGGACTAAGTAACCCCAGTCAAGGATACCAATTTTGAAGTTCCTGCACTGCAGGGAAAATTGGGGAGTAGAGTGGCAAGGAGATTAAAATAAGGATGGAGACTTGGGGCTTTCCACTAGAGATTGGCTTATTTCACAATTAATAAAAGGTTTGGGAAATATAATTAAACTCTGAAAAATAACTTCAATTGTTCTAACCTGATAAATGAGACAAAATTCTGGCTGTATTTCAATCAAAAAAAAAAAAAAAGGAGCAAAGGCCAAGGACTGAACAAAGAAGGGCTTAAAAATGTTTTCCTAATTCACTCCTTTCTTTCCACCCTCCCTTCCTTTTCCTTCCCTTTTTCCTTTTCTTTTTTCCTTTATTTCCTCCCTCCCTTTCACCTTTCCTCCTTTCCTCCATTCCTTCCTTCTTTACTTCCTCCCTCATTTCCTTTTTCCTTTCATCCCTCCTTCTTCCTTACCTTTTTCCTTCCTTCCTTCCTTTTTTCTTTTTTCTTTTCTCTTTTCTCCCTTTCTCTTTTCCTTCTTTCCTCACTTCCTGCCTCTCTTCCAATTATAAATGAGATTTCTTAAACATAAATGTGACAAACAAGTGGATCTGCAGCTACTTTCAAATTAAACCAGATCATGTTTATAGTTTTTTTAAATCATTTCTTCGCTATTTTCTTTTTCTTTACTCACAGTTTTATTTTTTTTTTAAATTTTCCACTTTGGCTCAACTGAATTAAATGAAAATATTTCTTCACATCAAGGCTAAAGGGCAGTTAACTTCAGAGGCTTAGGTGCATTTGTGACAGTACCAGTAATAGTTAACATACAATTCCTTTGAACAGAGATGGGGGGGCAGTAATTGTCGTTATCAGAGACTTGAAAACTCAAGATGGAAAACCAGGTTTCAGCTCTATGAATTGATACCTTCCACCTGAGCCATTACTTTACTGTATTATTCATAAGATCTTGAAGTATTTAGGAGACTAAAAAAGAATCTGAACTTCAAAAGAAAAAAAAATAGTTTCCCAGAAACTTGGGGGAAAATAATTTGCAAATATTTTCTTGCAGCTAGATTAGAAGCAACGTGCTGAAACTAATTTCATAGGATGATAGTATAACATATCTAAAGATGGAAGCCATCATACTGGTCAAGTGCAATCATTTCATTTGATAGTTGAGGAAAGTCAGGATGGGCAAGATTAGTAAGAGTAATAAATGGGAATAGAAATAGTTAGGCGGTACAATGGATAGAGTACTTGGCCTGGGGTCAGGAAGACCTGATTTCAGATCCAGATTCAGATATTTACTAGCTATGTGACCCTGGGCAAATCACTTAACCTCTGTCTGCTTCAGTTTCCTCATCTGTAGAATGAGTATAATAATAGTACCTATTTCTCAAGATTGTTGTGAGAACCAAATGAGATCATAATTATAAAGTATTTAGTATAGTCCCTGGCATATAGTAGCAACTATATAAATACTAACTATTATTATTAATAGTAAGAGTAATGATAGTAATGGTAGTAATAATGATAGCAATAATGGTAACTAAAATTGATATGGCGCAGAGCTAAGATGGTGGAGAGAAGCCAGGAAGTTGTCTGAGCTCCCCACACTCCCCCCAGTTTCCCTCAGAAAAAATGTTAAATCAATCCTCTAAATGAATACTGGAGTAATAGAACCTAAACAAATAGAGTGAAAGAATTTTCCTGCTAAAGATAATGTAGCAGGACATCAGGGAAGGTCAGTTTCACTTGGGTAAAAGGGGAGTGTAGTAATAATCCCTGATCCTTGGCACAACATGCATGACTAAGCTGGGCTACCTGAGTAGAGTGGGCAAGCTGTAGGCACCTGAGGTGCCTGCTTAGAAAGCAAGTGACCAGTCCCCTGGATCCCAGCAGAAGAAGCTTGGGACAGTATTCCATGTGCCCCAGGAGCAGAGCTCAACCATAAAACTCACAAAATAGACTAAAAATGAGCAAAACAAAAACACAGAAAAAAAGGGTTAACTGCAGAAAGCTGCGATGGGGACAGGGAAGATCAAAACATAAACTCAGAAGAGGACAACAATGTCAAAAAGAGTACATGTGAAGCCTCAAAGGGAAAGATGAAATAGTCTCAGGCTCAAAAAGCCATGTAGGAAGAGCTCAAAAAGGATTTTAAAAGTCAAATAAGAGAGGTAGAAGCAAAATTGGGGGTGTGTGTGAAATGAGAGTTATGAAAGAGAGTTAAAAGCATGGAAAATAAAGGACATAAACTGACTAAAGAAAACAATTCCTTAAAAAGTACAAATGGCCTAGTGGAAAAAAAAGTCACCAAAAACAACTCCTTAAAAAGGAAAATTGTTCAAATAGAAAAGGAAATACAAAAACTAACTAAGAAAAAAATATATATATATAGGCTAGGCAATGGGGTTGTGACTTGCCCAGGGTCACGCAGCTAATCAGTGCTATTTGTCTGAGGACAGATTTGAACTCAGGTCCTCCTGACTCCAGGGCCAGTGCTCTATCCACTGTGTCACCTAGCTACCCCAAAATAACTCTTTAAAAATTAGAGTTGGGCAAGTGGAAGCTAATGATTCTTTGAGATATCAAGAATTAGTCAGACAATATCAAAAGAATGAAGAAACAAAAGAAAATGTAAAATACCTCATTGGGAAAAAAAATGGACCTCAAAAATAGAACAAGGAGAGATAATTTGAGAATTATTTGAACTACTTTGAAGCCATGCTTAAAACAAATAAAAGAAAGAAAAAAGAGTGTGGAGGCAGAGCCAAGGTGGTGGAGTAAAGGCAAGGCACTCATCTCAGCTCTCTGCCAAACCTCTCCAAATACCTTTACAAAATCACTCTAAATAAATTGTAGAGCAGAAGAACCCATTAAAAAGATGGAATGAAATAAATCTCCAGCCCAAAACAACTTGGGATGTCAGGAGGAAAGGTCTGTTGCACCAGGGTGAGAGGAAACAGTACAGCACAGGCCATGATAGCAGAGAATGATCCCAAGAAACCTTGAGCAGGCCTCAGGGTTATTGAATCAATGCCACCACTGGTAGTTTCCAGGTCTCTTGACCTACAGATATGAAAGACAACTTAGAAAGTCAACAGAAAAGGTCTGTTGCACCTGGGTGAGAGGGGAGCCTAGTTCAGTGCAGGCTGCACCAGCACAATCCTGGCCCCAGCAAATAAGGAATAGACTCTGGCAATGACTGAATCAGCAGCAGCAGTGGCCGTGGCTTCTTCCAGAGCTCTCAACCCATAGAATGTAAGTGGGCAGAAAAACTGGTTAGAAGGAGATTACAGGGATCTTCTCACTAGCACTCAGGAATCACTCTGTTGCTTTGCCTATACTCAGATCAGGTCCTAGTCCAGAGTGGTAGTCCCAGGGCAAGGAGGAGCACTGGCATAGCAGAACTTACAGACAGAGTGAAGCAGATACCCTCTTACAGTTACAGAGTAGAAAAGAATGCTTGTGGTTGCTCACAGACCAGAGCACAGGACAGGAGAGGAGTAAACACCTCTCCTTAGATCATACCAACTTGGAAAAAATAAAAACTTACAGGTTCCATCAAGTACCTCTGAAAACAGCTGCACAAAATACTTAAAGTTTGGGACAGTGTACCCTCCACCTTGGAAGCAGAGCCTACTTTATTTTTTTTTCTTTTTAGGCAATTAGTGTTAAAGTGACTTGCCCAGGGTCACATAGCTAGTAAGTGTCAAGTGTTTGGTCTGAGGTCAGATTTGAACTCAGGTCCTCCTGACTTCAGGGCCAGTTCTCTATCCACTGCACCACCTAGCTGCCCCGAGAGCCCTATTTTAACAAGGAGTTAAAAGTCAAGTAATAGACTAGGGAAATGATCAAACAACAGGAAAAAAAAAAAACTTTGACTATTGAAAGCTATTATGGTGACAAGGAAGATCAAAATCCACACTCAGAAGATAGAAAGTCAAAGCTCCTACATCCAAAGATTCCAAGAAAAATATAAATTGGTCTCAGGCTATGATGGGAGTAACTGGGAGGTTGAGAATGGGGACTAGATCATTCTCAACTTCCCAGTTACTCCCATCAAGATCTTTCCTGGACCCTTTCTCCCAGACCCCTCCTCCAACTCACCCCAAACTACTTGTACTCTCCTAGATTCTTCTCATCATCTTTCTTTATATAAGGTCCATCTGGCATCCATTAAGGTGTTCAGATTCTTTAAAATCTGTCTCACTTAGTGATACAAATGCTCAGATTCACTAAGAGTCTAGCCAAGGGCTAAGATTCCTAAAATCTAGCCAATAACTCAGTAATGTTTAAATTCCTTAACAGTCTCGGCCAATATGGTAGATATTTAATAAACCTTGCCTTCGAGTGAAAAAAAAAAAGAAATTATCCAGGAAAACTGCCCTGACATTCTAGAGCCAGAGGGTAAAATAGAAATTGAAAGCATTCACCTCCTGAAAGAGATTCCTAAATGAAAACTCCCAGGAATATTATAGCCAAATTCCAGAGTTTACATGACAAGGAGAAAATATTGCAAGTAGCCAGAAAGAAACAATTCAAGTATCATGGAACCACAGTCAGGATAACCCAAGATTTAGCAGTTTCTACATTAAAGGTCTTAGAATATGGTATTATGGTTGGCAAAGAAGCTAGGATTACAACCAAGAATCACCTACTCACCAAAACTGAGTATAATCCTTCTGAGGAAAAAATGGTAATTAAATGTGATGGAGGACTTTCCAGCATTCTTAATGAAAAGACCAGAGCTGAATAGAAAATTCAACTGTCAAATACAAGACTCAAGAAAAGTACAAAAACATAAGCAGGAAAGGGAAATTATAAGAGACTTTATAAGGTTAAATTATTTATATTGCTACATGGGAAGATGATGTTTGTAACTCATAAGATCTTTCTCATTATTATGGTAGTTAAAAGGAGTATATATAGACAGAGAGCACAGGTGTGAGTTGAATATGATGGATGATATCTAAAAAATGAAATTAAGAGAGGAAAGAGAAAGGGAGAGGTAGAATATGTTATATTATCTCATGAAATAAATAAGAAAAAGTTTTTATGTTGGAGGTGATAAGGGGAGAGGTGAAGTAGAGTGAGTTTAAACAATTCTCATCAGAATTGGTTCAAAGAGGAAACAGCATACATACTCAATTGGGTTATAGAAATCTATCTTACCCTACAGGAAAGTAGGAGGGGAAGGAGATGAGAGAAAGCAGTGGGTATTGATAGAAGGGAAGGCAGATTGGGAGAGGTGAAAGGAAAGAGAAAATAGAATAAGCAGGGTAAAGTGAATAGGATGGAGGGAAATATAGTTAGTAGTAGTAACTGTGGAAAAAAAAAACAGTTTGAGGCAAGTTTCTCTTATAAAGGCCTCATTTCTCAAACATGGAGAACTGATTCAAATTTATAAAAATAAGAGCCATTCTCCAATTGATAAATGATCAAAAGATATAATCAGTTTTCAGATGAAGTAATCAAAGTTATCTATAGTCACATAAAAAAATTTACTCATTATTGATTGGAAAAATGCAAATTAAAATAATTCTGAGGTACTACCTCATACTTGTTAGATTGACTAATAGGACAGAAAAGGTAAATGACAAATGTTGGAGGGGATGTAGGGAAAATGAGACATCACACTATCAGTGAGTTGTGAGCTGATTCAACCATTCTTTAGAACAATTTGGAATTATACCCAAAGAGTTATAAAACCATGCAAACCTTTTGAATAAGCAGTCACTACTATTTCTGTATCCCAAAAGAGATTCTAAAAAAAGGAAATGGATCTATATGTACAAAAATATTTATAGCAACCCTTTTCATTAGAGTAAAGAATTGGAAGTTGAGAGGATACTCATCAATTGGGAAACAGCTGAACAAGTTGTGACATGTAACTATGATGTAATAGTATTGTACTATAAGAAATGATGAGCAAGATGCTCTCAGAAAAACCTGGAAATACTTGCATGGGCTGATGCGAAGTGAAATGTTCTGTGTACAAAGTAAAAGCAATATTGTGAGATAATCAGCTGTGAACAACTTAGCTGTTCTCAGAAATACAATGATACAAGTCAATTTTGAAGGACTTATGTTGAAAAATGCTACCCATCCCCTGAGATAGAAATAATCTTCTCTAAATACAGATTGAAGCATACTTCTTTTTTTTTTACTTTGTTTTTTAGAGGTTTATTTTTTTGTCTGTGTTTTCTTTCACAACAGGACTATCATAAATATGTTTTGCATGACTCCACACATATAAATTGTACTGAATTGTTTGCCTTCTCAATGGTAGGAGGAGGATTTGGGAAGGAAGAAAGGGGAGAATTTGGAAGTCAAGGTTTTAAAAACAAATGTTAGAAGTTGTTTTTACCTGTCACTGGGGGAAAAATAAAATACTAAATAAATAAAAAAATGAGTGGGAAAAATAGCGAATCATAGAAACAATCAATAATTTCATCAAGGAGAATGTCAATAATGAGAAAACATATGCAAACATATGGGATGCAACCAAATCAGTTCTTGGCAAGAATTTTATAACTCTAAATGCTTATATGAATAAAATAGAGAAAGAAGAGATTGATGAATTTAGCATGCAACTAAAAAAGCTAGAAAAGCATCAAATTAAAAATCTCCAATTAAATACCAAATTAGAAATTCTAAAAAATCAAAGGAGTGATTAATAAAATTGAAAGTAAGAAAACTATTGAACTAATAAATAAAACTAATAGCTTTAAAAAATAAACAATAAAATAGATAAACCTTTGATTAATTTGATTTAACAGAAGAAAGAACACCAGATTAACAGTATCAAATAGGAAAGAGATGAATTCACCACCAAGGAAGAAGAAATTAAAACAATAATTGGGACCCATTTTTTTTAAATGCATGCCAATAAATCTGACAAGCTAAGTGAAGTGGATGAATACTTAAAAATATAAATTGCCCAGATTAACAGAGGAGGAAATAAAATACATAAATAACCCCATTTTAGAAAAGAAAAAGAAATTAAACAAGCCATTGATGCACAGCCTGAAGAAAAATTCTCCAGAGTCAGATGGATTTACAAATCAATTCTACCAAACATTTAAAAAAACAATTAATTCCAATATTAACTGTTTGGAAAAATTGGCAAAGGAGGAATCCTACCAAATTTCTTCTATAATGCAGATATGGTGTTGATATTTAAACCAGAAAGAGCTAAAACATAGAAAGAAAATTATGAACCAATTTCCCTAATGAATATTGATGTGAACTTTTTAAATGAAATATTAATAAAGAGATTAATCAATTTATCATGAGAATAATATACTATGACCAGGTGGGATTTATGCTAGGAATGTAGGGCTAGTTAAATATTAGGAAAACTGTCAGCATAATTGACCATATCAATAAAAAATTAATAGAAATCATCTATCTCAATGGATGCAGAAAAAGCTTTTGAGAAAATAAGCAGCCATTTCTATTAAAAAACACTAGAGAGCATAGGAATAAATGGAGTTTTCCTTAAAATGATCAGTAGTAACTACATAAAACCATCAGTGAGCATTTTATATAATGGAGAAAAGCTAAAAGCTTCCCCAATAAGATTATAGGTAAAGCAAGTATGCCCATCATAACATATATTATTTAATATTGTACTAAAAATATTAGATTTAGCAATAAGAGAAGAAAAAAGAAATTGAAGGAATTAGAACAGGTAATGAGGGAACGAGAACTGGCCCTCTTTGCAGATGATATGATGGTATACTAAGAAAATCCTAGAGAATCAACCAAAAACACTATGAAACAATGAACAACTTTAGCAAAGTTGCAGGATATAAAATAAACCCTCTAAATAATTAATATTTCTATATGCCACTACAAAAAGCCCAGCAGCAAAAGATAGAGAAATTCTATTTAAAATAACTGTAGAAAAAAAAAATGTTTGGGAATCTACCTGGCAAGACAAATCCAGGAACTATATGAACACAATTAAAAAATTCTTTTCACACAAATAAAATCAGATCTAAATAACTAGAAAACTATCAATTTTTCAAAGGTAGGCTGGGCTAATAAAATTAAAATGATAATTCTTCATAAGTTAATTTACTTGTTCATTGCCATACCAATCAAACTATGATAAAGATTATTTTATAAAGCTAACAAAAAAACAATAACAAAAGACACTAGCCTTTGGGATAAGACCTCAGTATTTGACAAAAATTGCTGGAAAAAATGGAAAATAGTATAGCGGAAACTAGGCATAGACCAACATCTTACACAATTTGCCAAGATAACATCAAAATGGGTACATGATGTAGAAAGAAAGAGTTATATCATAAGCAAATAGAACAAGGAATAGTTTACCTGTCAGATCTATGGAGAAGAGAAGAATTTATGTCCAAACAAGTGAGAATATTAGGAAATGCAAAATGGGTTTTTTCTTTTATTCATTTATTTTTAGTTTTCATTATTCACTTCCATAAGATTTAAAGTACCAAATTTTCTCCCTCTCTCTCCACTCCCATCTCCCCAAAATGGCATGCATTCTGATACAGGCTAGACATGTACAATCATATTGAACATATTTCTACATTAATCATGTTGTAAAGAAGAATTAGAACGGAAAAGGAAAAAAACACACAAAAAAAACCCAAAAAGAGAGAAGGGGGACAGAGAAAGAGAGAGACAGAGACAGAGAAAGACAGAGACAGAGAGACAGAGAATAGTATGCTTTGATGTGCATTCAGACTCTGTAGTTCTTTCTCTGGATGTGGATAGTATTTTCCAATATGAGTCTTTTGGAATTGTCTCAAATCCTTGTATTCCTGAGAAGAGTTAAATTTATCAAAGTTGTTCATCACACAATATAGCTGTTACTGTGCACAATGTTCTCCTGGTTATGCTCATTTCACTGAGCATCAGTTCATGTAAGTCTTCACGTTTTTTGAAGTCCACCTGCTCATCCTTCCTTAAGGAACAATAGTATTCCATTACATTCATATATCACATCTTGTTCAGCCATTCCCCAGCTATAGGCATCCTCTCAGTTTCCAATTCTTGGCCACCATGAAAAGATATGCTACAGCTATTTTTGTATATGTGGGTCCTTTCCCCATTTTTATGATCCCTTTGGGATACAACCCTAGAAGTGCTATTGCTAGATCAAAGGGTATGCATATTTTTATAGCCCTTTCGGTATAGTTCCAAATTGCTCTCCAGACTGGTTGGATCAGTTTACAATTCCACCAACAATGCATTAATGTTCCAATTTTCCCACATCTTCTCCAACATTTATCATTTTCCTGTTTTGTCATGTTAGCCAATCTGATAGGTATTATGTGATGACTCAGAGTGGTTTTAATATTCATTTCTCTAATCAATCATTATTTATAACATTTTTTCGTGTGACTATAGATGCCTTTAATGTCTTCATCTGAGAACTGTCTGTTCATATCCTTTGACCATTTATCAACTGGGAAATGACTTGTATTCTTATAAATTTGACTCAGTTCTCTATATATTTTAGAAATGAGGCCTTTATCAGAGACATTAGTTGTAAAAATTGTTTCCCAGCCTTCTACTTCACTTTTAATCTTGGGTGCATTTGCTTTGTTTCTGCAAAAGCCAATTTAATGTAATCAAAATTATTCATTTTCCATTTCATAATTTTCTCTATCTCTTGTTTGGTCATAAATTCTTCCATTCTCCATAGATCTGACAAGTAAAATATGTCTTCTTATTTGCTTCTAGTAACACCTTTTATGTCCAAATCATGTACCCATTTTAACCTTATCTTGGTATACAGTGTAAGATGTTGGTCTATGCCTAGTTTCTGCCATTGTATTTTCCAGTTTTTTTTCCAACAGATTTTGGCAAACAATGAGTTCTTATCTCAGAAACTAGAGTCTTTGGGTATAACAAACAGTATATTACTATAGTAATTGACTACTGTGTCTTGTGTACTTAACCTATTCCATTGATCCACCACTCTTTTTCTTAACCAGCATCAAATAATTTTGATGAATTTTGTTTATAATACATTTTTTAACTATGGTATGGCTAGACCACTTTCTAAAATGGATAATTTTGATTACATTAAATTGAAAAGGTTTTGGAAAAAAAACAACAAAAAAAATACAATGCAACCAGAATTAGAAGGAAAGCAGAAAGTTGGGAAACTTTTTTTTTACTGACATTGTTTCAGATAAAGACCTCATTTCTCACATATATAGAGAACTGAGTCAAATTTATAAGAATGCAAGTGATTCCCTAATTGATAAATGGTCAAAGGATCTGAACAGGAAGTTTTCAGATTAAGAAATTAAAGACATCTATAGCCATATGAAAAAAGCTCTAAATCACTATTGATTAGGGAAATGTAAATTAAAACAACTCTGAGATACCACCTTACACCTATTAGATTGGTTAATATGACAGAAAAGAAAAATAATAGGTGTTTGAGAAAATGTAGGAAAATTAGAACATTAATGCATTGTTGGTGGAGTTATGAACTGATCCAAGCATTGTGGAGAGCAATTTGGAACTAACTCCAAATAACTATAAAATTGTGTATCACTTTGATCCCACAACAATAATATTACTAGGTCTGTATCCCAAAGAGACCATAAAAAAAAAGGAAAAGGACCCAAATGTGCAAAAATACTTGTTTTTTGTTTGTTTGTTTGTTTTATGGTGGCCAAAAATTGGAAATTGAGGGGATGCCCATCATTTGTGGAATGGCTAAACAAGTTGTGGTCTATGAAGGTAATGGGATACTATTGTGCTATAAGACATGATGAACAGACGTTTCAGAAAAACCTGGAAAGATTTACATGAATTGATGCTTAGTGAAGTAAGCAGGACCAGGAGAACATTGTATGTAGTAACAGCAACATTATGCAATGATCAACTTGGACAGACTCATCTGTTCTCAACAACGCGATAATCTAAGACAATTTGAAAAGTCTCCTAATGGAAAATGCTATCTACATCCAGAGGAAGAACTATGGACTCTGTATGCAGATGAAAGCATACTATTTTCACATTTTGTTTTTTTTTTCTTTTATTTTGATTCTCCTTTTAAAACATGACTTATGTGGAAATATAGTTAATATGATTGTACATATATAATCTATATCACATTGCTTGTCATCTTGGGGAGAGAGGAAGGAAAGGGAGAGAGAGAGAAAAAAAAAGTTTGGACCTCAAAATCTTATAAAAATGAATGCCAAAACTTTCTTTACATGTAATTGGAAAATGCACTACTTAAAAAAAACTATTTGATACTGGCTAAGAGATAGAATGGTGGATCAGTCCAATAGGTTAGTAACACAAGACATAGTAATGAATGACTATAGTAATCTACTGTTTGATAAAGCCAAAGACTCCAGCTTCTAGGATAAGAACTCACTATTTGACAAAACTTCTGGGAAAACTGGGAAATATCATGGCAGAAACTAAGCACAGACCAACATCTCATACCATATAAGAAGGGTACATTATTTAGACATAAAGGGAGATATCATAAGCAAATTGGGAGAGCAAGGAAAAGTTTAACTGTCATATTTATGGAGAAGGAAAGAATTTATGACCAAATAAGAGATAAAGAATATTATCAAATGCAAAATGGATAATTTTGATTACATTAAGTTAAAACTATGAAATAATATGTCTAAAGCGGGGTAGGGAACCTGTGAAATCCTTTTGTTCTGTGAAGTTTGGGATAAGATTAGAAGGAAAACAGATTTCTGGGAAATAATATTACAGCCATTGTTTCTGGTAAATGCCTAATTTCTCAGATATATAGAGCAATGAGTCAATTTTTTTTTAAGAATATAAATCGCTCCTCAATTGATAAATGTTCAAAAGATATGAACAGGCTGTTTTAAATTAAACAAAATAAAGCTATCTATAATCATATGAAAAATTGCTTTAAATCACTATTGATTACAGAAATGCAAATCAAAACAACTCTGACACACTACATCACACCTATCAGATTGGTTAATATGACAAAACAGGAAAATGACAAATGTTGGAAAAGATGTGAGAAAGTTGGAACACTGATGCATCATTGGTGGAGTTATGAACTGATCCAACCATTCTAGGGAGCAATTTGGAACTATGCCCAAAGAGTTAAAAAATTGCCATATCTTTTGATCCAGCAATACCACTACCAGGTCTGTATCTCAAAGAGATCAGAAAAAAAGGAAAAGGACCCACATGTACAAAAATATTCATAGTAGCTCTTTTTGTGATGACAAAGATTTGGAAATTGAGGAGATGCCCATCAATTGTGAAACGATTAAACAAGCTTTGGTATACGAATGCAATAGAATACCATTATGTAATACGAAATGATGAACAGGCAGATTTCAGAAAAACCATGAAAGACTTGTAAGTACTGATGCAAAATGAAATGAGCAGAACCAGGAGAACATTATGCACAGTAATAGAAACATTGTACAATGACCAACTTTGGTAGGCTTAGCTCTTCTCAGCAAACCAATGATCCAAG
Organism: Phascolarctos cinereus; assembly: GCF_003287225.1. Lineage (NCBI taxonomy): Eukaryota > Metazoa > Chordata > Mammalia > Diprotodontia > Phascolarctidae > Phascolarctos > Phascolarctos cinereus. The sequence continues at coordinate 173,059,488 of NW_027555958.1, forward strand.
ACAATTCCAAAAGACTCATGATGGAAAATTTACAAAAATAAATGTTGAAAATTACCTTTACATGTAATTAGAAAAATACTATTATTTGGAAAAAATAAAAAGTGAAAAAATAAAAATTAAATCCATATAGTGCTTTAAGTTTTGAAAAATGCTTTACATATATTAACTTATTTGATCTTCAAAGCAACCCTATGAGTCACTTGCCAAAGGTAACAGAGGTAGAAAATGACAGAGTTGTGATTTGAATTCAGTTCTTGTGACTTAATGGTTTTTTTCAAAATTTCTAGTTTTTTAATTAATGGATTAAAACAAATGATTACACATGCAGCTGCAAATCCATCATGTATAACTTGCTATTCCACTTAAATATATAATACATTAAATATATATTAAATTTGCCATGTAAATTTCTTTTCTTTCTTCTCCCCACCCTATAAATGGCTACCATTATACACAAATACATACACATACATACATATATACATACATGTTTATGCACATGCACACATATGTAAAATTTTTCTATACCTGCTTCTATTTAGCAGTTCTTTCTCTATGTACAAACAATGTCTTTCTTTATTTGTTCTTTATAGTTAATTTGGGCATTTATAATAGTCAAAAATTACTTATTCACTTGATGTTTTACCCTAACAATCTATGAGATTTCTTCAATCATTCTCTCCTATTGGATTGGGATTCTGATATACTTTGGTTGTTCCAAGCTCCACTCTAGAGTTATTGAATTGCCTGTAAGTATTGAAGGTCAGCCACTCAGTCAATAAACATTTATCAAGAACCCATTGTGTACCAGACACTGTTTTAAGCACTAGTGATACACACATGCAAAAGATAGTCCCTGCCTTCAAGGGGTTACAATCTCAGGGTAGAGGGAGGGCAACACACACAAAAGGCTGCTGAAAACCAAAGCAGGGGGAGATGAAGGTCAGATCAAACCTCTCCAATGAGTCGATGGGGTCCCTCCCTCTCTTTTTAACCAACATTTCCCCAACAAGCTTTTAATTTTTCTAGTTTCATGCCAAAAGCCTGAAAAACGCTTACTCTTTTTGAGAATACTTTGGACAACTATAAGCAACAAACTTCAGTATTCCCACTAATAAAAATATCTGTGGTAAATGAGGAAAGATTTGCCTAAATCCAGACTAGAAAAAAAAATCTATAAACAGTCTTTAGTTCTCCTGTGGAAGCACTGGACTTTACAACGCAGGAAATTAGTTAGGAAATGCACATCTTAATTTATACATTGAGAAACATTCAAAGTTTTCATTTAAATTGATGGTTTTAATATACACTGATAGGATAAGCTTCACATAGGGATTTTTTTTTTTTGATGAGTGCAGATGACTAGTCTTTTGAGAGTCTCTGCTAAATTGGATGATTATTCCTTGGTTGGGAAAACGTATGATTATAGAGCTTTATCATGTAGGAAAGAAGGAAGGAATCTATATGAGATGCTCCACTAGCTGTCATACTTGCAATGCAGTCTAATGTTTCTCCAAGGACAGACACCTGCAGCTGGCTGTAGGAATTGCCTTTAGACTCCCCCTGAGTAAATTAAAGGAGCTTACCCAGTGAAACAGCAGTAAATTCATAGGGCAATAACCAAGGGGTCTCTGTGACCAGCCAGAATCATAATGGTTTCCCTTAAATTAAGATGCTGTCTGAAGCAGGGTTGTCTGGGTCTACTTCTGGAGGGTTACTTTGCATTTAACATCTGTGACGCCCCATAGTGGATTCCAGATTCCCTGGGATTTTAAAGCTTAGGACCATTTTGACACTTTTTAGTATATTCTCTACATACTCTGGTGTGGTATGAATATTCTGTCAGTATTAAATATTCAAATGCTCAAATCAAATGGAATGTTAATATCATTGATTTGGATGTTTTCTCCTATAATGTAAATGCCAACCCTGCCAATACCTGCTTGTTTTGTGCCTCTTTTGCCTATGTCCAACACCTGCTCCAAAAAATTACCAAAATATGTGTCTAATGCGTTGGAGTTTTTACACATTATCTTCTGACATTGAAAGTTTACCAGTAGTGCATATGAACTCTAAACTTCCTACTAGCTTATCTCTTTTATTTTTTGTCATGGAATTCATTTCTCTAACAAACTCATTTCTCCTGTCTCTTTTCAGAATAAATAATTTGTTAGGTTTTGATTCCACTCAAACATATCATGTCCTTCTTCATTTTCTTCTATATGATATTCATTTGCAATATTTGGAAACTGTTACTTCCATGTTTCACAGCAATAAAAAAAAATACTGGTAAAATACAATTAAATAAATAAATAACATTTTGAGCCATTCAAAATGATCTGCAATTTCCTTAATGGCAAATCACCTTTTTCTCCCCTTCTATTGAATTCTAGCCCCAATTCATTGTCTATGTTCCCAGTCTATGCCAGATATTGATATTGTAAGTAACTTCTTAGGATGTTTAATCTGGAAAATAGACAGTTTTCATCTATGTGGTCTTTCCTGGGTGGATGATCAGGCCAAAATCTTTCAAGAAATTATGGATCTTACCTATGAGACTATATAGTTTTCCAGAGATTAATGTAACCAGCACAATACCATCTATAAACATCAGAACTAGCAATAATTCACTCTCCATACGAATTCCTTGTCAACCAGAATTCCAAGCTTAATCTCTTCCATCACAACCACAAATTTTAGAAAGTTTATGTCTCCCTTATGTATGTCTCATCTAGTGTTTATGGCCAGGGAATTTTTGAACATGGGCATATTTCTGTGGTTCTCTATTTAAAGAATATTGAATGCTTTTTATTCATAGGTGAAAGATACTGTATTTGGAAACAAACTTTTAAAGTTTTTGATTTACCAAATCAAATGCTTTTGCAATCAATAAATGGTAAGTGTTGTGAGATCTTATATTCTCTTACTCTCTCCATTCAATAGTATAACAATATTAGATAAATACAGTTAAATATCCTGCCAGAATCCTCCTAGTCCCTGATTTCCTATCTTTTACATACTAGTCCAGGGCTGCTTTCCTCTCAATGACATTCTCTCATAATCTTTGTTGTCTTTTTTTGACAAGTTTAATATGTAAAACTGATTATATGTTGAAACCATATTTCCAGGTGTGGCTACTGAATCTGGGACAAGCAAAAAAAAAATTCCTCTATTAAGTTTTCTTTAAATATAATAAAATACAGAATAATGTGATATGATATTATGTAGGATATGACATCATATGACTTGATAGAACATAATGCAATATAACATATATGACATAACATAACACAACACAACATAGCACAACTTCAAACAGAATAAAAAATACAATGCGATGAAATATAATACAATGCAATACAGTAGAAAATAGCACAATACAATATAACATTACATTTCTACAACACCTTAATTTCCATATATTCCTTTTCTACCCAGCAAGCCATCATTTATAACTAAGCTCTCTCTCTCTCTCTGTCTGCCTGTCTCTCTCTCTCTCTCTTTGTCTCTCTCTCTCTATCTATCTATTAAAAAAATCAGCTTAGCAAAACTAACAAACATAGGCATCAAATCTGATTGTATATTCAATACCCATAGTCTCCCATCTCCAATGAATAGTAGAATTTAAAGATGCTAAAAAGACAAATTTAAAGTGGATCATTAACTGCAGCTGTTAATATTGCACTGAAATCTCAGCCTATTTTTTTCTTTAAGTAAGTGTTTCACTTTTGTATGCTCTTTTATCTCTGCTCTATATATATCCCTACCATTACTAGCAATGAAAAACTTTAGAAAACACAAGGAAGTATTTTGTGCATATTCAAGGGAATTGAAGACAAAATTGCGAGCTGAGTGCAACAGGTCTTAAAAACCCACTTTCTTTCCCCTGTGTGTTCTGATTGGTATGCTTAAATGCAATTCACCAGCATTTTTTTCAAGTTGTTTTTTCTTCTTTTAAAGAAACTGTGACTCCTTTTTCTATGATACTACTGAGGCATATAGTTGTCTTTATTGGTCATATGACCAATACTGCAGATGACATCATTGTCAAAGATCTTCATGGATACTCCTTGGTAGGAATATCCAATTAATGAATAGCAAGTTGCTTTCTTTTCCTATTTCAAAACCTGCAACTTCCCATCTGAGGAACATTTCTTGTTATTAGTTGAATTAGGACTTTAATGATGAATAAGTCTTGAATTAAATGACTGCCCCAGGTTAGAAGTTCCACCTATTTCCCCCGAATCTTCTTGGATGATTCATCATTCTTTAACATTATGACTTTTCCAAATTCATTTCCCTATGGGTTTACAATATAAAATAAATCAAAATATCAAGAATACCAAGATAATAGTAGATAATATCAATTAACAGTGAAAGAAGGTTCTGTTTTTAATATCCCCAGCACAAGCCCCGGGTGTTTTCTAAGATCCATTATCTTTGGCCAAATACTGCAAAGCCAACATATGATTTGGCTGAGGAAATTTATTTATTCTTGAATGCATTGCCAGTAGCATTTGGGAAAAAAAAGTTATCACTGTGAAGCCACTACTTTACTCTTGTTCATTTTATTCCCATTCTTTTCAAGATAGACTATATGGTTCTTATTGCTGCTGCTGAGGTTAAAGGAGCTCAGGAAAGGGGAGAGGTGAGGGAAGATAATTCTTCTCCATAGACTATAGAGAGCTAAATTTGAAAGGTAAGTGCTATCACTCAACATTTCTGTTTATAAGGAAGTTTAGTCCCAGTCTCAATTTACAATTTAAAAGATTCTGAAGCTCCTAGTTTGATTCTGATACAAATGCTTTCCTCTACACGTTTCTCCTTTCCCCTGATCTTTGGAAGATGCTGATTCAGTGTGGCCGATTTTACATGAAAAGTGATGAGGAGATGTTGCTGATTTTGAATATATTTATGAAGGAAGAGTCTAAAAAATAATTTCCCCTCTTTTTTTTTACAATAAATTTCAATATAACCTTTTGTCTTGATTAATTTTAGGATGTAGGAGAGGTTTTTGGATACAGCTGGCCCCTATTTTCTTGTTTTTCATTTTATGTGTCATTGGAAGAATACATAATTAATTAATGTAAAAATCTGCAGAAATACAATGACAAACATACATGCAAAGTGGTCTCAGGAGAAACTTGACTGGGTATTAAGAAGAAAAGAGGGCAATTTTTCTGGAAGGATTTTTAGGAAATTATACTCCATTCTCTACTCTTCTTCTTTCTCCTCCTTTTATCCACCCTTTTATAATTTTTTTTTCTGTATCTTCCACTTATCCATTGCTCTAGAGTGCCCTGAAAATATAATGAACTCTTTTTTTTTTCCCAATGCATTCACGAAAGTATTCGGATATCTGGAGGACAGACTAAATGTAAAAGTCTTGAAATTCGATGCTATAGTTCTTCGTTACCTAGAATTTGGTTTGAATACCTCCAGCACTAACGCCTTCTTCTTCCCTCTTTCCATACTACCGAAATACGTTACGTGTCATAATTGTGTTTTCAAGAGTGAAAGCTAATTTCGCTAGAAAATATTCATAATTGGAATGCAATATTTAGTCACACAAATCCTCACTTCTTCTCTTTACCTCTTTATTTATTTTTTTTCTTTTGTGAGGCAATGGGCTTAAGTGATTGATTGGCCCAGAGTCATACAACTAGTGAGTATTATGTGTCTGAGGCTGCATTTGAACTCAGTCTTTCTGACTCCAGGGCCATTGCTCTATCCACTGCACCACCTAGGTACCCCTCTCCTTACCCTTTTTTAAAGTTGCTAGAAATTGTTGTATGCAGTAATTATGGTGGGGAATAATATTATGTTATCACAGTATACTGTGAATCTTCGCAGGGAACTAGACAAATACCACTTTGAACCCTCATCATATCTATAAAATGACCAACAAAAGCAGTCCCACGGTTCTGAAGTCAGAATTCTAAAGGCCTGGCCTTCAAAAGATGAGGTTTCATTTGGGAATTTCCAATTTTCTCGTAGCCAGCATAGGTTTTAATTACAGACAATTGGTTTATGTATTTTGTATCATTTTTTTATACATTTTCCTGTGGACCAGACCCATGATTTCATTAGCAATAAGCAACTTTCAGCCAGGAAATCACTGCTAGCAATACAAAACAGCACCTTTTTTGCAACTATAGTCTCTATAGTCTCAGAGACTCAGCTGAGGGCATAGAATAGTTTAGTGACCTTTACAATGTCATAGAGCCAATGTGTGTCAGAGGTGGGACTTGAACACAATTTTAAAACTGTGAAGCCAAGTCTTTATCCAATATAGTGTACATCTCTCTCTCTCTCTCTCTCTCTCTCTCTCTCTCCTTATATGTATGTGTGTGTGTATATATATATATATATATACATATATATGTATATATGTATATATATGTATGTGCATATATACGCGTATATATATTCGTGTACGCATATATGCACATATGAACGCATACAAATATACATGTATGTAAATGTATGTTTATGTGTATGTATACATATATGTGTGTATATACATTATATATATGTATATATAGGTAAAATATATTGTATTAGTATGATTTAGTGAGGTTCAGATTCGCTCCTATAAATGACACTCTCCAATGCACCAGAAAATAATAGGAAATAGATAATTTATTTAGAAGAAGCAAAGCACAGATAGTTTGAATTTGCATAGAAAGCATAAATAATAGGAACAATCAATAATATAGCACCGATCAAGAGAGTCGGTAATGGAAGAGAATACATCACCAATTCAAGGGAACCTCCAAAGTCAATCAACGGCTGGGAACCCCGTTGCAGCCAGTACAAACTTGAATTGTGTAAAGATTTTCCCGGGCGAAGCGTCCTTCCCGCGGGTGAGGCTCAGCGGGCTTACAGGACGCAGTGTTTTTATATTGTTCTAAACAAAGAAGGCTTGGGGCCAAGAAGCCCTTTTTGATGCTTGCGCTATTCATGGTTTGTCCAATACACATCTGACCCTAGCCACGCTCCCATCCGCCTGAGGCTTGGTATTTTGTTTTTTAATAACATCACGTCTCACAAGGAGAGGAGCCAACCCTCCATGTCAACGTGACCTAGGAATGGCTAGTTCCTGGAATGCTAGGCCAATAACACTCAGGAGATATGGAACGGTCATGACCGAGATTTGAACTGAACCTATTTATTTGAGTGATCTTATTAATTTAAAGGGGAATTTCCAATTTCCATTTCATATATATACGTAAATATATATATATATGTAAAATGGAAATACATGAAATTTTCTGAGCTCAAAAATAAGAGCAGAACACCTGGTGTTCTCCTTACTTTCTCTCAAGGATAGCAAAAAAAAAATGGCAGGTAAAGTATTTCTCTGTTCCCCAGACTTTCAGGAGAGTAGGAGTTTTGCAGGTTCTCATTTGGGGGTTACAGAGATGGCTACCTGATTCTCTGGCATGCTGAGTGCTGAACCTGATTAAAGACTCTCCATCTGATCCTCACTTCCTCCATTGGGTCGCACTCAGTTCCTCTTTCTTTCCTTCCTTCTTATGCTTTTCTTAATATAGGTCAATGCTCAATGACTGTTTTTTTTTCATCAGTAGTCTATTTTATACATTTTCCCCATTGATAGTACTACTTTAGCCTTTATCTTGTTTATAGGAACCTGATCATCTTGCAAGATCAAATCAGCCTTAATAGCATACCTTGTCAATCTCCTCTACCCTTGGGACCTCTTTGAATGAAAGGTGGAGAACTTCTGCAATCTCTTCATTTCCCACCTTGCTGCACTACATTTGACCACATAATATCCCTGGTTGTGCATCTTACATGCCTCCCTCATTTTCAGTTTCTTTTTGGGTGTTGTCTTCTTGGATACAAATACAAAAAAAGAAAGACAATCCCAGTCCTTAGAGAGCTTGCAATTTACTGGGAGAAGACAACACCTAAAAAGAAACTGAAAAGGAAGTAGAGGGCAGAGAGTGCCCAGTCAGGGACATTATGTAGTCCAAAACACTCCTGTTGTTGTTCAGTCATTTCTGTTGTGTTTGACTCTATGTGACCCCATTTAGGGTTTTCTTGGCAGATATTTTAATGGTTTAACATTTCCAAGTAACCTGAGGGAAAAAAAAATGTTAAGTGACTTGCCCAGAGTCACACAGCTAGTAAGTGTCTGAGGTTGGATTTGTACTCAGATCTTCCTGACTTCAGGCCCAGTACCCTATCCACTGCACCACCTAGCTACCCCCAAAACATGTAATAGGAAATTAATAAATGTTGATCGACTGACTTATGCAATTACTGTGGCTAACTAGATTCAATTTAGGGTATTAGGGAAGTTAATGTGATGAAGGTGGGGCCCAAGCCAAGATCTTCACCCTTTGCCTCAAAGGGAATCTGACTCACAGACCCCAGACCCTCATCTCCTTTGAAAGCCTTAGCTTTACCTTTTAATCTTTATTCAGATGTGCCCTAAAAGCCTTAGGATCCCTCTTGTCTATAGGCCCCAGAAAGGCCTTCCTTTATCTCCTTTTGAAAGTCCTAGCCCCACCTTGATTTTGTGCAGATGCCTTTCAAACTTCTGCCTTCCTGTTCCTCCATTATCTATTCCCATTGTCTATTCAATCTCGCTGACCTCCCCAATTAGAATTGTTACTACACCCTTTACCCAACCCCCTTCTCTGGCCACCCAAAGTTACTTTAGTATTTAAGATCCACCTTGGCCCTCATTCAGATGCTGAGAATCTCACACTCAAAAGGCTGAGAACCTCTAATGCCCGCTCGTCCTTACAGGCGTCACCTGGCCTATATGTTTTATCACTAATAAACTTTTCCTCTGGCTGAAGAAGATTTGAGTTGAATTCTTTCAGACTGGGCCCGGTACCACGATCTTGGGGTCCCAGCACCCCAAGACCCCTAGACCTCTTCAAATGTACCTCAATCCTTGATTCTAATCCAAAATTGGGGAGCTCTCTAGATGATTAAGTTCATATGCCTATAGCTGGAAGGGTTTGCAGCAGCTATTTTGTTCAGTCCCTTCGTCTGAGGCCCAGGGAGATTTAATGATTTGCTCAAGATGACAGTCAGTTATCATTGGAGGAAGTATTTGAATTCTATTCCTCTAACACCAGAATAATTTCACTTTCAACTGAATTATGGAACAGTTATTACTGCTCTCAGAACAATAAAGAAAATGATAATCCATATCATACAATGAGTGAAAAATGAATTAGAACATAAAAGGAAATGCAACAACATACATATGAAATATTCAGCATGTACTTCCCAAGTGAGTATATTTGCACTCCTCTTTTCCCCACCATGGAGAGAAAGTTCTCCTTTATCTGTGGTCCCATCTACAAAATGGAGAAAACAATACTGCATTTGGCACATTTTGTGAGTCCTGTCACTTCTAATTCTTGGCTGCATTTCTGATTGGGTTGGCCCAGAAAGGAAAAACACTGGACTTTCCCACATGGCCAAATCTCTGGCATTCCCCTGAAGCTATAATACCATTAACTGCCCTTTCATCAAGGCTACACACAATCTCCCCTCCATTGTCTTACCTCCCTACAGCCCCTGGCCATTTCCCACACTTAATCCTAGCGAGTCTCCATTGTCCAGGTCCCAGGCGTTCTGATCATCTCAGTTTATTGGCCACTCCCATTCAGATCCACTCCTAGATCCCTCCCACAGTCTTTCTGTATATAAGGTACATCTTGTCTCCATTAAGATGCTTAGATTCTTATAATCTAGCCACTGCTTATTCATGTTCAGACTCCGTAAGAGTCTGTCCAACATGCTAGCCATTGGTCAGATTCTTATAATCTAGCCAATAGCTTACTAATGTTCAGACTCCTTAAGAGTCTGCCCAATATGATGGATGTTCTAATAAACCTTGTCTTTGGCTTCAATTTTACCTATAGCAGCTTTTGCACATTTCCCACCTCAAATTCTCATATCAAAAGGCCTGCTCATCAGTCAATTGAGTTTCTCAGATTTATTTTTCTACCTTTAGTAATTCAGAACTCTCCCCAAACAATTTTCTGTCCAAGAAGCTTACTGATCAAGCATGGAGCTCCTCTATAGCACAGCTCCCTCAGTGGATTTCTTTCCAATAGATGAAACACTTCCTGCACCCATTTCTCTATGGATCACATATTACTATTCCTTTATACTTGTTGCATCCCAGTGATCATGTCTGACCACCTCCCCCCAGCTGTTGTAAAACCCACATATTCCAGCCCTAGTTTACCATTCCTTCATGATTAACCCTTTCAACCCTACCTGCACAAGATCATACTCTAGATCTGACTACATTTTCAGTTCTGACTTTTGCAATGTCTACTCCATAATGAATGCATGACATCTTTAATTTTCCTTTGTCACTGCTTCTTATATTTTGGCTGCCACTGAACCATCGATGGCTGTGGAGGACATTACATTTCTTATATGCCCAGAATCACTGGTCTTGCTAAGATGGTCAAAATTTTCCTTGTTCCTCACTGCTACTTACAAACTCTCCCTCTACAACTAAACAATGTCTCCTCCTTTGAGGTTCTTATTATTCAAACTTATCACCAATCCCAGATCCTGGTGATTGTTATCTACATAATCCCACAATGCTCTCCCTCTTTCTTCCATGAGTTCAGTGTCTTCTCTCCTCACTATCTCTTGCTTTCAAACAAGGGGCTTCAATATGCATATTGATATTTCTTTAAATACCTTAACTTCCATGTTCATGAACTATTCTCCGACTTCAGCTCAAATATGGTTGATCTTTCTATCACCAGAGAAGTTCCACTTCCTATTTCATGATGTCCAATTTTTTTATCTGATCATTATCTTTTCCTGTTCCATATTTCTTTATTTCTTACAAATCACAACCCTATTCTTTATTCTCAACATAATCTCCATTCCCCAAATCCCTTACTTATTTCCCAGGCAATCATGCATTCACTGCTTATACTTTCCTCCCTTTTTCATCATGTTCCCTTGGTAAACCAAATCAACCCTACACTACTTTTGTACTAACATAATTCATGTCTTACCTAAACTCAGTGCTAGATTACTCCCACTATCTGGGTCTTTTGTGTATTGTGCTGATTGGGTAAACAATAAATTGATATTATATGACCTGAACTAGACACTCACTATATCAAGATAAGAATTCTATTATTCCCTAATCAATTCATTATCCTACTCCCTATAACAGCTATTTCACACTTTCTTCTCTATCTACAAGTTGCTCATGTCATCCCTTCATCCTGTCCCCTCATCTAAATTTGTTTCCTCATACTTCACTTTTAAAAAATGAGACCATTACCATTCACCATGAGTTCTTAATTCTTTGCTCTTCCTCAACTCACGTTATTTAGATATCTTCTTTCATGTTTGTCTCAGATGAAGTTATGGAACTTCTCAAGAGGCAAACCCCTTTACAGCCTTGATCCAGACTTGATTTACCTTTGACCCCATTTCCAGTCAACTACTCCAGAATATTGAACCCACTTTCATCCTCGTTCTCTTTTAACTTCCACCTCTCTGTACTAGCTCTTTCCTTGCTCTCTATGAACACATCCAGTTCTCTTCCATCTTTAATAAAACATTTACCTTATTCCTCAATAACTACTAGGCATTGTCCTTTACCTCTCCTCCCCTCATATCTAAGCTCTTTTAAAAAGCCATCCCCAATAAATGTTTCTATTTCCTTTCCTCTAACTCTATTCTAACCATTCTGTAATCTAGCTTCATACTCCATTATTTGACTAAAATTGCACTAGCTAAATTTGCCAGTTATCTCTTAAGTAAAAAATCTAATGAGTTTTTTTCCCTCAGTCTTCATCCTTCTTGACCTCTTTGCATCATTTGTCATTGTTAATCATTTTTCTCCTCTGAATAATCTTTCCAGACTTGGTTTTCATGACACTGATCTCTCCTAGTTTTCCTCCTAATTGTATGACCACTCCAGTTTCCTTTAATGGTTCTTTGCTCTTGTTATTGCTCTTTGTGGGTGTCCCACCCAAAGATTCTCTTCTGGGTACATCCTTGGTTTGACTCTACATCTTTTTTCTCTTTGTGAACTCATCAACTTCTATAGGTTTAATTATCATCTATTTTCAAATTATTTCCCAGATCTATATACATCTAGCATCTATAAATCTATACATCTCTCCTAACCTCCTGTGTGACATCTCCAACTTTTTTTTTTGAATTTCAAATTGGATATCCTGTAGGCATTTCAAACTCACCATGTTTAAAACAAAATTCTTTTACAATTCCCCCAAACCCTCCGTATTAGTGTAAAGAGAAACACCATCCTCCCGACCACCTAGACCTGCATCCTTAGTGACAACCACAACCTCTCACCATAGGCAAGTGATCCAACTTGTTGCCTAATCTGTTTTTTTTAACCTTCACAATATCACTCTTGCATATTTCCTTCATCTCCACTCACATAGTTGAGAACTTCATCCTTTCATGCCTAGGCTATTGCTACAGATGTGTAACTAATATGCCTTCCTCAACTCTCTTTGTGCTCCAGCCTATCCTCCATTCAGATGCCATTATGATTCTTAAAAATGTAAATTGGACCATGTCACCAGCCCTTACAAACCCTCCCCACACTAATAAACTTTAATGTCTCCTTATTACTTTTACAATCATGTATAAATTCCTTTATTTGACATCCAGAGAGCTTCAAAATGTGATGTCTTTCTACCTTTACAGTATTCTTTCATTTTATTCTCTTCCATGCACTATACATTCCAACAATTACAGCCTACTTGCCTTTCCTCAGTAATGACACTGCATTTCCCACTTACATGCCTTTGGATTTGTCTTCCTGGAAAGTTTCATTCCCACATCTCTATCCCCATTAATTGGCTATATCTTTCATTAAGACTCAGATAAAATCTCACCTTCTTTATGATGTCTTTCCTGATCTTCCCAGATTATGGTACCTTGCTTTCTGAGATAACTTTATAGGTACACTGTATCTTCTATTTTCTGAGCTCTTTATATGTTCTCTCCCCTATTAGAATGTGACCTTCTTGAAGACAGGGACTGAGTTTTTACTTTTCTCTGTATCCATAGTGTGAAGGATAGTGTTTAGCATATAGTAATAATTTAATAAATGCTTGTTTATTTAACTTTGCTCCTATACAGCCTTTCATTGGGTCCTCTTTTCATCCAACTTCACCTGAATTTCTATCTCTTCACTTAAAATAGTGAAATGACCACTGGGCTCAGGCAACAATATGTATGTATGTATATGTGTATGTATGTATGTATGTATATATATTTGGAGAGAGAGAGAGAGTATATATAGTGAGTGAGTGTGAGTGTGTGTGTATTTAACAATCAAGTCATGGTTGAAGGACCTTTTATCTATATTGGCACCCTGGGAAGAATACGCTTACTCTCTTCTCTGACTCAGAATTAATACCTAACTTGGAAATTTTGCTTACTTAGGAAATTCCTCTATTTTACAAAAGGAAAACTTCATTCGAGTGCAATATAGGATTTCAAAGCAGATCTGAACAGATATAAGTTATCATGGCAATTTGGGAAGGTAATTTTTTTTTTTCTGAAACATGACTTAACAGAGAAAGTCATGTAAGGTGCAAAAGTAGGAAAAAGAAAATTTCTAGATTATGGATCTGAGCAGTTTTATGAAGCAAGAAAACAACACTTTTATTTTGCCTAAGGTTTTTTTTTATTTTCCCTCAATTCTCAGAGTAAATATTAGAAAGAATTTTAAACATTTGTTCTAAGACATTCAGTTTCTGAGGAGTCCTGTAGGCCAATATTGTTGCTAGAAAGTTAATTCTGGTAAACCAAAAACTTTAAAAAAATCTTCATCACTGAGTTTATCTGCTAAATACAATAAATATCTTATATATGATGAATGCGATAAGCTATGTTGTGATCTGATCTGACCTGTATTTAAGACTAATGTAACTAAAGACAAGCAAACAAAAAAAACCCTTTTACCTACTCTGAATAATTTGTTAAAGAGAATTTCAGGGATTTAGAGATAAGAGAATTTAGTCTCTTTCATTGTCTACTTAATCTTATTTACATGACTGAGTTTACATTTTAGAGAGGGCCCCACAGGCTGTGTCTATACAATGACAAAACATCTGGGTGAAAAGTGAACACTTTAGTCAATTTCCCAGATGTTTTATCTACTTGGTGCCAAACTTCCAGATGTTGTCATGTGTGTAGAGCATCTGGAAAACTGAACGTCTTTTTCATTTTTTATCCAGATGTTTTGGCATCTTATAGACACAGCCTGTCAGGACATCATTTTTTTTTTATGAAAAGAATGCAAAATTAGCCAGAAATTGAGAAGAGCAAGAGAAAAATCTATGAATATTACCATTTTTTTTCCAGAAAGGTCACCCACTTAATCCTGATTCAGTATGTTTGCTTGTGCTAATTGCTTGAATTATTTAACTGTTTGGTATGAAAATTTATTTAGATAGAACTTAAGTGTAAAGAAAAATTTGGATGATTTTTTAAGGAATAATTTTACCATGCTATAATCTTTGTTATGATCATTTTATGATCCTCATAGTGTACCTGCAGTGAATGAGGATTTTCAATACAGATCACATGTACAATAAATAGATTCGATTAAAAACTGCATTTGATTCCTATTAAAAGTTCCTTGATCTGTAATATTATAGCATTATATAATCCAGCATTATATCTAGTGTGTCACAGTCAATGCAACCTTGCTATCTCTGAATAATGAACTTTATCTTTGTCATGGAGAATAGATATAAATAAAATATTCTTAATTTAATCTTACCATAAGAATCTTTTAAAAATTATTTTGGACTGACTCCTCCACACCAAACTCTTGTCTTCTGCCTTGTGTCTCGTGTCTTGTGTCTTTTCCTGAAATTATATCATTTTCGTAGGAAGTTCAGAGACTGCCTAGTTTAATAGTTAAATGCCCACATTTTATATGTGATAGGAAGAAAAAGAGGGAGAGAGAGAGAGGGAAAGAGAAAGAGAGAGAGAGAGAGAGAGAGAGAGAGAGAGAGAGAGAGAGAGAGAGAGAGAGAGAGAGAGAGAGAGAGAGAGAGAGATGAAAGAATATAGGGACATAAAGAGAGGTAGAAAAAGGCAGAGCAACTTAGAGACAAAGAGAGACCAAGAAAGAAACAGAAATAAAGAGTGAGACTGTGTACTTCCAATACCTTTCTCATTAGCAAGTGAATGTACTTCCATTTAATTCAGTCCAATGTGTACTCATTGAGTACCTGCTGTTGTGTTCTTATCCATTTGAGTAAGGTACTTGGGAATATATAAAAGAAGCATATAGCATGATATCTGCTCTCACAAAGCTTACAATATATATTATGGGAACAAACTTTAAGGGTTGGGTTGAATTTTAATCTATAAAAATAAGTAGATTGGGTATTTCATGTAAAGAAAGGCACAAGTTCAAAATCTCAGAGGGAGAAACATTTAAGCTATTTGTTTTGGACAATTGGGAGTCTAGCATGTCTTGAGTGAAGGCATAGTTTGTGGAGTCAAAGGTGATAAGATGTATGCGAAAACTGTTATAGTCAAGATTGGAAATGATTAAGGATGTGGAGAAAAATGCTTGCAGTAAAAATAAACAGAAGAATATCCTCAAGTTGTTTGATAATTTGAATGACATAGAAGAGAACAAGGCCTTAATAGATGATGTGTGGGAAAGGACCTCTTTAAAGATGGGATGGAGAAGATGGGATACATCATTAGGCACCAACCAGCATGTGTCATTTTAGATGTGTATGCTGCAAAATGGACAGCATGTGCACTGGTAAAAGGCAACAAACCAGGGAGAGAAAGCACAGTATGTTGGAGTTCCCAGAATGAATTAACATTGGAAAGAGGCCTGAACATATGAAGTACCAAAGATAAATTTGCCATATTCTTAATTTTGCTAAGAATTGTTCCTTCCAGCCAAATTGAGAAGCTAGTATAAATAGATCAGAGTAGTACAAGAGGGTTGGCCAAAAAACATGTCTACCAATTCCTTGAGCAAAAGCTAATTTGAATGAGGGTGGCCTTTTACAAATGAACTTGGACTTCCTCTCATACCATGCTAAACAAAGCCTACACAATTTTGATGAAATTTCCTGATTATTTATGTACATCAGTTTTGCTAGTTAGGAAAGAAAATTTGATGCAATTTCCTAAGCCATTTCACTTATGACTCTCTGTGTTAATCACAGAAATGTGAATTTTATTATAAATATTAGATGGAACTGCTCCAGTTTATAAGAATACTCTCCCTCCCTTCAGGTACTGTTATAGCTCTTTAGAGAATATTTAGAAAAGAATATTAAGGGAAAAAATGTTAACAGACAACCTGTACAAGAAATTTCAACATAAGTTAACTCTCTGCAACATTTAAAAACTCAAAATTCCTTTCACTTGACTAGCTGTCTAGTTTATCCAACATCTAAGCTGAGACCTCAGATTCTTCTACATAAATCATCATGACAGTCTGAATTGTAACATATCTCCCACCACTTGACCAAGTCTAGGAAGAGGAATCAAGTCAATGGACTGTCTAGGTGACTTGTGTAAAACCGTTGCAGTAGATTTGGACCATATTGAGTAAAAGGATGAACCAACCCCCAGATGTTCACCAGATGACTAAAGATTTGGTGGAATATGGTAAAGTTCAAAGCCTCTAAAAAAATAACATATTATCCCAATTTTATCAGAATCTCTGAAAGATGTGTGAAAAAATGGGGTCATTTGAGAAAATATTTTTCTTTTTGTCTTATTTACAATATTATCATGAAATTATTCATTTTTTTGTTTAGTGTAAATTAACAGAACTAATATTGATTATGTGAAATTTATTTTTGGGAAAACTGATATGTTCTTTTCAGTGGAAAAATAGTAGTGCACAAACAAAGGTCAAGCAACACTAGTAGAGTTTCATTTATAACAACTTGCTTGTTTATTAATGGAATGGCTTACACTTTTAATAATTGGCATAATTAGATCCAAATGCCCAGTACCATCGTTGAATAAAAGACTACTACATTGGAACTTACTGCAGACTTTCTGACATTTCAGGTTCTTTCTCAATAGTCTCTGTATTTCAGTGAATATTCAAATATCCCCATTCCTCATAAATTCATGCATTTATTCTGAGTCAGTGTTGATAATGCATGATTGTATACATGTCTGAATTGACATGAGTACAATATAAACTGAATCTTTATTTTGTACTTAGTTGGGGAGTTAATGATTGCCTTATTATTTAAACACAATGTAGTTGATTTTATTGAAATGATTATTTTATTCTTTGAATATGAAATTGTTAAAAGTTATCAAAAGAAAATATGTACAAGTACTAATGATTTCTTAAACAAATAGAATAAATAGCAGAAAAGGTATGCAATTGACTGAAAAATTGTTTTCAATATTATCATTCATACAATTTATGGAATACTTAAATATAATTTGCAGTTAATGGCAAGTGAAAAGTTTATTTTTAAAAAAATTTGTTAAGAGGAAACAAAACCGTTTATTTCTTATGTAGAGTTTTAATATACTAGCTTTCTTTTTGTGTTAATGCAATTGCCTCCTTATCCCCAGGTTGATTTAATCTTGATCTTGGGGTTTAATTAAGATTGTTGAGAAAATAATGAAGAATTATTGGAACCAAAGAGATACACTGGAAATTGTTACCTCAGAACACAATTCAGTCCTGTAAAATAATTAAATCAGTTTCATGTGCTGAGGTGATTTTTGGACATACTCTTCACACATTTGTGTATATACTTAGGCAATAAGGGTTACCAGATTTCTTAAGGTTAAATGGGAATGTCAGTCCTGATGATGGGAGTCACTGCTTTGGTGAATGGACTTACTGAGCTGAGGAATAAGTGATACCACATTAAAATGCCCAAGCTCTTAAAGCTAGAATCACTATTGATAATTATATGGAGGTTGATTTGTTCAATTTATGCATTGCACAAGCAATTCACAGAACCATGAGGATTCAGAAAGGACCTCAGAGGTCATATAATCCAGCCTTATCAAATATGTCAGGAAACTGAAGTCCAGGAAATTGTGAATTGCCAAAGAATACACAAATAGTATATGTAAGAGGCAGTATTTGAACCCAGATCCTCTGACTCTTGAAACAATCCTATTTCCACTTGCAACAGTTCCTCTTTGTTTTTCATCTCAATACTGCTACAAGCTTCCAAATCACATTGTAATATTTAGTATTCTAGTCAAACATATGATGGAGGAGGAAAGCCAGCCAAAATTGTCCATTAGATAGATCTAATGGGCCTGACTTTAGTTGAAGATATTGTAAGACAGGTCTACAAAAATGGTACTTTTGTGGTCATGAACAATACACACATACATACACACACACACACACACACACACACACACACACACACCATTTCTAAATCATTCAATTCAGTCAATAAACATTCATTAATCACGTACTAGGTGTGAGCTCTATGTAGGTCATTCTATGCAAAGACAAAAATGAATTGTTCCTTGGACTAAATCAGGTAGTTAGGGGGTTAGGTTATCCCATGTATATACAGGTAAGTAAATCCAATATACTTATATAGGAAATACCACCTGAGCTGAGTCTCAAAGGAAATTTAATATTCTAAGAGCCAGTGTTGAGATTGTTACTATTAATTTTTTAAAAAACTAATGTTCAATCAAGCCCTCCTGACATTGGTGATATCAGGAAAGTAAAGCCTACATTGATGGGAATGTTCACCAAAATCAGGAAGAATTAGGCACTCAGCTGAGTGTGCTCCCTGAAACTCATACATACATACATACACATTCATAACATTTTTTAAAAGTTAGGAGTCATATAACAAGAACAATAATAATAATGATTACTAGTACTTACATAGTACTTTAAGGTTTGCAAATTACTTCACATGTTTGTGGATAGATCACTGGCCCTGAAGTCAGGAGGACCTGAGTTCAAATCCGGCCTCAGACCGAACACTTGACAATTACCATTTGTGTGACCCTGGGCAAGTCACTTAACCCCAATTGCCTAAAAGAAAAAAAAATTACTTCACATGTTTATCCAATTGATCCTTACAGTGTAAGTATTTTGTTATCACAATTTTACAGATAAAGAAACTGAAGTTGAGACAGGTTAAATGTCTTGGCCATGGTCACACAGTTATGAAATATCTGAGGCAAGATCTAGAATCAGTCTTCCTTAATCCATATTCAGTGTTCTAGCGGTTGTGCCACCTGGCTGAGGCAAACAATAAGATGGAAAGAATATTGACCCCAGAGTCAGTTGAATTGGGTTCAAATATAATTTACAATGATTATCTATGTGAGTTTGAGCAAGTCACCTAAAATCTGTAGTTCTCAGTTTCCTCGCCTATAAAATAAGGCTCTGT